>NW_006400146.1:733463-748822 GCF_000299155.1 Elephantulus edwardii
TCTGACTCTAGCTCCTCGCACATTTCATTGTAGTATTTTGCTTTGTCATTCCGAGCAGCCTTTTGGAATCTTCTGTTCAGCTCTTTAGTATCTTGAATTCCAATATAGCCTCCCCAAATGCTCTTCTCGCTGCTTCTGCGTGGCCGGCATCCTGACTTCAGATTTTTCTTTTCCAAGCATGTTTTGTAGAGATGCTTATTGTTGTTGTTGTTGTTGTTGTTAAGTGCCATCCAGTCATCTAGGATTTGTAACAACCTTTAGAATGATAGATCTCAGCATTGTTCTGTAGTACATCATGGCCACAAACTCCACCATATCATTTTATCCTTAAAATCTCATTAAAAAATATTTTTATTGGTGTCATAAAATAATTCACTTAAATTATGTTTCATTCATAGACAATGTTTTTGATACAATCTTCACTTACATTATCTTATACCATCATTCCTATATATTTATTTTATATAATTAATAATCATTGATCTATGCCCTTAATTGCCTCATCATTTCAAGTCTCCACTGATTTTTTTCCTATTTCTTACCAACCCTCCTCCCCACTTACTTGCCCACTAAATTCTACTATACTAGTGATTTCTACCCTTCTTTTTCCATCCGTTTCCCAATTTCCCCTTCCCCTTTTTGGACATTTTCTTTGTTTTTCTTGTATTTTTACAATATGCAGTAATTTTTCTTATGCAGTATTTGTCTTTGAGAGGCTGAGTTAGTTCACTGAACCTAATGCTCTCTAGACGTTCATGTTATATGTCATTGTTGTTAAGTGTCGTAGAGTCATAGATGACTCATAACGACCCTGTGAACGAAAGACCTGAGCACTGTTCATAGAGTTTCCAGAGGCAAGCGATTTCGGAAGTGGATGCCACTCCTGCTTCTAAGCTTGTTTTAATTGGGAAGCTCCACCAAACACTGTCTGCCATGGGTAACCATTATCATATTTGTCATATGAGTGTACAGTGTTTAACATCACAACAATCACAAGTTACCTCTGTCCAGCAATGCACAGATCAGTGCTATACCACTTAGAAGAATGTTTGACAAAAAAAAATTTAAACAAGGTTTTTTAATAGGAAGCCTTATCATATGGCCTCACTTCCCTTAGCAAATCAATATTCCACCTTAGTGCTTATCACTCCCAGACTCTGTAGAACCAGCTCCTGTAGATGACTTTCAAACTGGTCTCCAGTGATATGGTAATTTATAAAATTGTTATTCCTTAAAGCTGCATAGCATTTAATTGTGTGGGTGTATCAAAATTTCTCAATCCATTGTTCCCTTATGGTCAAAAGATGGCTGCCACAATTCCAAGAGTAATGTTTTCACCTCAGTGTCCAAAGGAAGAATGAAGATATAGATGAGGATGTGAATGGAGTCCCAAAACCTACATGATTTCTCTTCATTTTATCCTCATGTAGCCCTGCCTTTTTTAGAAAAAAAAAATTGGTTTGCATGCAATCATGTATATACATTGTATTTATAGAATTAATTGCTATTGATATATGCCTATTATCACCCCATCTTTTCAATTCCCAATTTTATCTTTCCTATTCCTTCACATACCCAGTAAAGTTAGTAACCCAGCCTTTTGATCGAAAGTGAAAATCTTTTCTAGACGCCTCAGCCTGCTCCTACTCTTTGACTGGACAAGACCTCATGCCCAGTATAATTGTTGTTGTTATGTACCATTGAGCCAGACCCAACTCATAGCTCACCCTCTCTCTAGTAGGCTTTTCGAGACTGTAAATCACAGAGGAGATTGCTCATCTTTCTCCCACAGAACAGCTGGTGGATTCAAATGATGTGACTTTGGGTTGGCAGCCCAACTCCTTACCATTAAACCATCAGAACTCGCTGATCACTGTCAAAATGAAATTTAATTAATCAGTCATTTATTCATCAAATGAGCCTAGGCACATTTCTGTATGTGGGAATTGAGATTCTGCTATCAAAAAAAGAAACAGAATAATTTCTGTCTTTTCAACTAAGAAATAATCATCATGAGACCTCTAAATCAAGGTCCAAGAGGATTATCATAAGACTTAATTCTCATTGCAGTTTGTCAGAACTGACTCATCTCTGACCCTCTAGTGGATTTTCATAGAATGTAAATCATGTGGAGAAAATGACTTATCTTTTTCTTTGGAGCAGCTGGTAGATTTGAACCATCCACTTTGGGCTTGGCAATAGAACTTCCTACTCCTAGTCCTCTAGAACCTCCTATCATAAGATTTTTTTGTTTTAATTTTGGGGGAAGCCAATATTGGCAGGACAGAGAACATGGAACATTAGAGCCATGAGGCTCAAGGTTGAAGTGTCTGGGTGTACATTTTGGGAGCTGTCATATTGTATTTTGTAATTAATCTAAATTATAACCTTTTAACTCCTAAAAAAAGTTGTATTATGTGCATCTAAGAAAGAGAAAAATAATTCCATAGTTGACTCCCTATTTCCTCAGCACAAAACAGCCTTGAGTGATTTTCTTAGCCTCCCCAGATAGTGTGAGTCATATAGCCTTTTCTGCTCATCTCTCATATCTGTACAGGGCATATGTTGCTAATCTTCCCAATCTCCATGTCCCCTCTCTTCCATCTTAACGGGAATCTAGGTTTGTGTGAAACCTCAATGCTCCCTCAATGGGCCACATTCCTTAGCCGTTAAGAGAGATCATGTGGATTTGTGGTTGGGAGATGTGTGTGGAAGATCCTGAATAGAGTCACTAATTCAGTGCCAAAATGCTTACTTTCAGACATCTTATTACATGGAAGGAATACTAACAAAAATAAAAAACACTCAGTATTTAAAACTCTATTGGGTAAGTTGTGATTGTATACAGCTAGCTAACAGCAATCCTAGATTCACATGTCGTTTGTCTTAGGACTCTGGTACTGCTATATCCTGAATGGATGGCTTTAATAAACACCACAGATGGATGGCTTTAACAAATAAAAATGTATTTTTTCTATTTAGGAAGTGAGAAATCTGAATTCAGGGAACTGACCCTGGAAAAAGCCATTCTATCTCTGTCTGCTCTGGGAGAACATCCTCTTTGATTTTCTTTCTTGCTTTCTTGACTGTCTTCATGTGGCTTGACCCTCATCTCTGCTCCTCAGTGCCTGATCTAAGGTGGGCTCTTTGGGTTGTGATGTGTTTTAAAATCTTAGATAAGTGACTTAAAATACTCCCCATTGATATAATACTTGAACAGAATAGGACAGTGTTTTTCATAGGGTCACTATGGACCATATTTTACTCTGTGGAACCCAACAACAACACTGGTAAAGCTTTTTAAGATCAAGTGATCCATTCCCAAGTGTGGTGGTTTGACTTTACAACACATGATTTGGGGGACACAGTTCATCCCATAACACATTCTCAACTGGAACAAGAGAATTAAGTAATCCATCAGTTGTTAGCAACTTTCAAGGAAAATCTTAAAAGCTCTGTTTGAGAAGAGTTAGGGGAAGTGAGGAGTGAGAAATCGACTGGCCTGATGTGATCATGAAATGTCCCAGTATTTCTCAGCTGAGCATAGTCACTCCTGCTGTGACTGATACCATATGCTCTGTGGGAATCAGTACTCGAGTGGCCAGATGATTCGGAGGAGGCACAGCACACAGAGTTAACATTCCAATTCCACTGGTGAATCTGAGTATTCTCCATTCCTTCAGCCTGTGTTTCATTGCTTTAATTATTTTCTTAGAAATTCAGATGTTACATTTACTGTTTTTTTAAGGTATTTATAGTTTTTCACTAAAGTATTTAGGTACTAAATTAAAACTTACAGAGTGCCATTTTTGCTGTGTTGACATTGACCAAAGAGACTAAACTTAACAAATTTCTGGTGGAGGGGAAATCTGATGGATTGTTATTGTTATGTGCTGTCGAGTTGCCTGTGCCTCATGACAACCCTATGTACAATAGCTCTGAACCTTGCCCTATCCTGAGCCAGTCTCATCTCCAACACACCTAATCCCATTACCCCACTTATGGAATAAATAAATACACTACAGGTAAACATCAATGCAAAAATAGGTCTTTACTCTTGATGATTCTTGTAGGGGAGAGGGGAATAATAATACTTCTTTGTTTTCCAAGAACTTTCGGTTTACTAACCAGTGGATAAATGAACAATTAAATGAAGGAAAATATGAAAATGGTCACTAATTCACTGCTCCTTTATTTTGAAGACACAGCTGCATTAAATACACACCATATGCTCAAATACAAAAGTGATATTTTTGTTCACCCCAAGTTTATTACCTTTGGTAGGAAAGATGTTGTTTCCTATTTACATCCTTTCACAGGCTGCCGTGGGAAGTCACAGTGGGCTGGAATGGCCTCATATAATGCTGCTTTTTGGAAGATCACCTGTTGGTATTAGTCAAAGGGAGGAAGGGGACTGAACACAGAGCCTGTCAGCACCCACAACATTGGTAACTTCACAATGCTTAGTTTTGAATGGTGTTTAAGCAGACCATCTGGGAAGCATTTTAGTAAGCAGTATGACAGACACAATTAGAGATCAAAATATGTAGCTGTGGGGAAGATAGACTGTTTTTAAAGCTGATAGTGTTACATTCCAGTATACTTCTGATTCAGGAGACCTTTTCCAGGGACATTATTTCACATCCATTCAGTCAAACTTGTTTGGAGAAACAAACACAAACACGTTTGTTCTCCAGACAAGAGAGGAAGATTTGTGCTGAAAACTCTACTGGAGGACTCAAATAGTGGTTCTTCAATGGTCAAGTCCCTGAGAGAACAGTAAATAGAGCATGTGCTTTTAAGCATGTAATTAAATAGTAAAAGAAAATGTAAATTTATAATAACTTTTCTCTATCCATAAATATTTCTAGGTGCAAGATAGCCTTTATCCCTTTTTAGGTTTGGGGTTTTTTTTTGTGTTCTTATTTAATATTCTCATTAAGAATTTCAACTTTATGACCAATTCAAGGTTGCCTTCTATGCGGCATAACTGATGACTTTTCTCAGTTTAGTCTTACAACTTCTTCCTTGATGTTTTACATTTTAATATAATATGACAGTTTTCAACAACTAAAGGGACTCAGAGCGAGTGACAGAGTGGCAGGTGCTACCCCAGGAGCATCTTTTGTGTAGTTCATAAACACACATGAGTCAGTTGTCAAGCTGATGAAAATTTTTTTCATTCTTTGGATATGGGTTTAACACTTATGGGAATGTTGATTTTCTTTCTTAAGGTTTGTAGCAAGTCTGCTTCCCAAAAAGTTATATGCAAAGTATGTAAGATAAACTATAGCATGGAGAGACTCTAACTTCTTAAAATTAAGCTTGTAAGGATATTTCTTCGAGGATGGATCTTTCCAGAATATGATAATTTCTCTCTATTCTTTGTTCCTGAAATGGGTGAATGAGGTCTATGTGGCATGATAAAATTCCATCAGACTGACTTTTTTCCGTTTTTTAGCCATGTAGACATGACGACATAAGATGAATGTGCTTGAGTCGAATAGGCTGTATCTTGTGTCTAACCAGACAGAGTTGACAAAAATGAGGAAATGAGAGCAGAGAGCACCAATTTCAATAATTCAGGTCATTCTGCTAGACATTCCTCTCAGAGTGCTAACACTTCTCAGAAATGTGGAAGGGGAGTGGGGAGGTGACTGATTTCCTTGAATATCTCATCATGTGACCATTCTAGTGGTTGCAATAATGACATAATCTATTCTGCATTTTTACAAAAGCACAGCTAGTAAACTGAAGCAATGGCTTCATCTGGTCCTCAACAAAAAGAATAGTTACCGGTTCCAGGGCTAATAGAAAATGTGTTTGGAGCCTCCCAGGGGCCATTCTGAATTTTATTCTGTGGATAATAGAAAAGATTTCCAAAAATTATTTTCATCTTAAGTTCTGGGTTTAAAAATTGATCTTCTACTTAAGATGCCACCACGATGTTTTAGATGCTGAGATCATGATCAGTAGTAGTGATAAAAGGAAATGTTAACTGGCAGGGGGTTTTTAGGGGCATTATGGTTTTAAGTTTGTCCCCTTGAAAGAATATTTCCTCTCTCTCTGTGATGGGATATCTAAAATGTAAAGGGAAACTTCTCTCTTTCTCTGTAGGTATTAAGGATAGAGATGGAAGGAAGGAAGATATGCAAGTGACAGAGTATGGAAGGACACAGATGAGGAAAGTATTTAGTCACTCTTTTGTGCCAAAAGAACAAACAGGCATGTCTTGGGAAAAATGCAGCTAGAGTGCCCTTACAGGCATAGATGATGCAGCTTTGTCCTTCATACTTTGGGTATGTTGCTAGGAGAGGTCATTCCTTGGAAAGGGACATCATGCTTCAAAAGATGGAGGGTCTGCAAAAGAGAAGATCCTTGACAGAATGAATAGACACAGTGGCTGCAGCACTAGACTCAAGTGTGCCATAAATAAAGAGATGGCCCAGGGTAGGACAAGGTTCAGGCCTATTTTTAATATGGTCACTATCAGTTGTACTTGACTCGATGAGCCTAACAAAAGCAACATTGAAAGTAATAGAGTTCTGATGGCATTGTCCATAGGGGGTTGTGCTGCTAACCCAAGACTGTCCCTCTCTGGCTGTTCACACCCTCCAGTGGCTCCTCTGGAGAAAGATGGGTAATCTCCTGTACCATTTACAACCTTTGAATTTTGCTGGAGTGTCAGGAATAAATTCTTATTTCATGGCCATGAGTCGTTTGAAAGTAAAAAATGGGTTCTATAAATTTCGGTTAGAGAAAAGAAATATAGAAGATAAAGTCATCTTGATAAAAATGAAAATCACCATTGTGAAATCTGAATAAATAAGTGATCAACTTAGAAAAACATATTTATCTGGATCTAAATTCTCTTGAATCTACCTTCTAGTGGGTGTGTTTGGGAAGGGATGGACAGCAAACCAATAAATGGACAGAGATGTGATGAAAACCACCACAAAAAAATCTGAATATAATGTAATGGAGTTTCTTGGTAGGAGTGGGAGGCTATATCACCTGACGTGGTCAGGAAGACTTTTCTGAAGATAGGACATTTAAGCTAAGATCTGAGTGCTTTAATGATCCATGATTTATTATAATGCAGAACGGCCTAGAAAACAGCACTGGAAAGCGCAAACACCCTAACAACAAGAGTAACAAAGCACTGCTTTGCTCTCCGTTGGGCCAATGTTCATGTCCAGAGTGAACAACTGACGGACCAAACTTACCTATAAGGGTCCTGAATGGAACTTTCTTCCAGTTCTTTTTTTTTCCTTCCAGTTCTTAAGCAGATGCTCACATGAGCAGCATATGCTCAAGAATTCTGAGAGCGGAGAAGCATGTGGGAGCAGAAAGAACAAGTGTATAGGAATAACAGCTAGAGCGAGAGTGTGGGCCAGAGACCCAGAGCCCACCCTGCCTCTCAGATCCTGAAGTTATGGATTGGAAATCCCAGAAAGGAAAGGGGTGGGCTGCCCTGTCCAACCAGTTGTCATGGGAATTAACTGCCCTAATAATCGTCCATGACCTCACATCAGCTGTACTCTTCTGCTCGGCCAGTTCCAATTAGAGATGAGTCCACAGTCCAACTCTAATCTTTTCAATTGACTCCCAGAGAGACCCGTGTGTAAAACGATGCTTCACAGAATTTTCAGTAGCTGATAAGTTAGAAGTAGACCACTTTATTCTGAGGCCCTTCTGGATGCTGGATGGACTTTTAACCACCCTGACATTCCTTCCCAATTTCCAAACTCACTACCCTTGATATCATTCTGACTCATGCCATCCCTGTATGGACAGTAGATCTACTCTGTAGGGTTTCCAATGCTGTTGTTAGACGTTTCTGCCACAGAGCAGCTAGTGGATTTGAACGACTGACCTTTTAGTTAGTAGCTGAGAGATTTTAACCACTATGCCATCAGGGCTTCCATTCCCAATTTCAAAAGCAACTAAAAAAAACCTCAATGCTGTTGCATTGACTCTGAGTCATAGGCACTAGAGAGTCCAAAGTAGACCTGCGCCATTGGGTTTCTGAGGCTGCGAATCTTTACAGTAATGACCACCTCATTTGTTTCTGGTGAGCAGACTGTGGGTTCAAACTTACCAGTTCACAGCCCACTTACCCCACCAAGTTACCAGGGCTCCCGTTTCTCAATCTGAGGGCAGAACTGGGAATTGGGAAAAGAAACCACTGTACTATGGGCCCTTGCGCTCTAGGTGACATGGCTCCATGTGCTGGATTTGGCCTGTCACATTAGGAATTGCTTCATAGAGAAATTTATGTCATTAGGAGAGAGAAAGAATGGGTACCTCTTGCTCTATTTCCCCCCTCCATATCGCTCTGTTTATTCTAAGTGTGAGGAAGCCAAGCAAATAAAGTATAACTAATTTTCCCAACAAGTAAGTGAGCAAAATAGCATTTAAAAGCAAAGCTGTGTGATGCAAAAGTGGAGCCCGTTGCTCTGGTTGCAGAATCAGGATTAATCAATGAACCGTTTCATTTTAGTGTCCTGGAAGAATTTATTCATCACCTAGACTCAAAACCTTGTTTTAGTCTACTGGCTCAGAATCCATTTCATTGTTGCATTTAGGTATTTAGCTTTATTTTTTGAGTCATGATACGGGGTGGGGTGGGGGGCATTGTTTCCCACTAAGGAAAAGTCTTGGAAGGAATTGACTATTTCACTCTTTTTGTGCTGAGAGGCAGGTAGTGTCCCATTGGCCAGCCTGTTTCCATGGAGAGAATTGACAGCAATCATAAAATGGTATGATCATCCTATCTATCTTTGTACATTGAGGGTCAAAAAGCCAAATAATAATCCTCCTTTAAAATAGAAAACCTTTTGCTTTTGTTCTCCTCTCACTCTCTGTCTCCTTGTTCCTGTTCTTTAACTCTCCCTCCCTTCTCTCTCTCTCTCTCTCTTTCTCCACCCCCCCTTGCTGTCTGCTTTTTGTTCTTACTTTATATAAAAGGTAACATGTAAAGTCTGCTCGAGTTATAATTGCACAGTTTTGCCTTTCAGGAGACAGTTTTGTAACTGTGGGTAAAAATATTCAGTCTCCATGGGTAACTGTAGTAAATATAATTTAAAAGGGATGTACTTTTTGGAATAGAGGCTTTTAATAATATGTCCAAATTTATGACTGGTTAGCTCTTCCATTGGTTACAAATCCAAACTCTTTTTGTTTGTTCCCAATTTTCCAAGATATCCAGATATATCTTGCAATGAGCCAGAGTGTGAATACACAGAACTGAGGGATATTTGTGATTGGGGTCTAAATAAATAATAATTCAATGCTTGCTCTTAAGATTCATTTTGTAAGGCAGAGAGGATTGAAAGGGGGTGGGGGAATCCATTCTCTCCAGCATTCTCTTAATTCATAACAATAAAAATAATAGCTACCAAGTCTGAATGCTTACCACGTAGCAGACACTTTGAATATTTTACAAAGATTACCTCATTTCATCCTCAAAACAACCTCATTAGGTAGGTATTTGTATTCTCATTTTATAGACAAAGAAACTGAAACTTAGAAAGGTTAAATGGCTTATTGAAGGTTATGCTCTAATTAAGTGCTGGAGGCTGAATTTGAACCCCTGTTTGTCTCCAAACCCTGGACCTCCAGTTTCCAAAACCAGCTTAACTGAGACTCTGGTAAGAAGCTGTGCTGCAAATCCCAAAGGCACAGGGTCTCAATCTACAAGCTGCACTGTGAGCAAAAGATGGTCAGTCTCCTCCAATGTTATTATTTACTGCCTCTGAAAACCTGCTGCAAGGTCAGCTATGAGTTGGTTCTGACTTGACAGCACACAACAACAACAACAGAAGAACGAAAGTCATTATTTAAGTTAAGCCTAAATTAAAAGCATAGCCTATGTTAGCTCCAGCTCTTACCTGGCAACATGAGGCAAGCTGCAGCTTTGATCCATGACCTGGACTCCGGGTATCCCAGAAGTCTAAAGGTCTGCTTTTGGTTAACACTGCTAAATATTATCTATGAGAAAGCAGCTTGATACAGAAGTCCTCAAGGGCTTCTAAATTTGAAGATGTAAACTCTCGTAAGTAGAGAGGAACTACGAAGAGCCCAAGAGGGCATAGAAATGAAAGGAAAACATAAAAGAGACTTAAAGAGAAGGAAGCTAACACCTCTTGTGAGGAATAATCAAAAGCAGATTTCAGTGAGAAAGAGGGCTGGAAAATAAACTCCTACCAAAGGGGAGTCGGAGACAATGATGCCTGGATTAGCTCATTTGGGAGCTGCCTAGAGGCTGCCGCCATAGGCACTCTCTGCATATATAGATGATGGTGATGATGGCATGCAGCAATAAGTGGGAAGTGCAAACAACAGGGAGAAAAGGAAGAGAAAGTGACTGTGCTGCACTACATCATAAATCTAGGAGAAAAATAGGCTCTCCTCACATGGCAAAGATGAAATTGTGCTGTGAGTTCTCGGTTTCATTCAGCATATTTTATTCCCATGGAGTATTGGGTGGGAGGCGGGGGAGGGATTCTGATTAGGACTGGAAAAAAATTAGTAACTATGGAAATACCAGCTAATAAGAATTCTGTATAGCTTTTCCTTTCTACTGTCATTTCACCATAGGTAGAAATGTCAAAGGAATGGATGGAAGGGAAAAAAGGAAGAAGAAATCCAGTCGTTAAATTTTGTTGTTGTTGTGTATACCTCTGAGTCTGAACCAACCCATAGCTGATAATACAAAGGTTTTCATAGGCAGTATAATAGCAAGGGGGGAGATTGCCCGTCTTTCTCCTGTGGAGCAGCTGGTGGATTTGAACCACATGCTTTGAGTTGGCAGCGCAGTTCCTTACTCTGGCCCTTATAAGTGGCATCCAGTTGTAAGTGTATACTAGTTAAAGGTACTGGTGTGTGTGTGTGTGTGTGTGTGTGTGTGTGTGTGTGTGTGTGTGTTACCCGGCCCAGAGCATGATGCCTTTATGGATTCATGTGTTTTCCTTATAGACTTGATGCTATTGGCTGCAGTTGGATTGGAACGAAGTCAGGGCACCCCAATGCACAGTGGGATAAGTCCAATGTGATCTTTATAGTTTTCCATGAGTGTTTTTGGAGACAGATTGCCAGGCCTTCTTTCCTAATCTGACTTAATCTTGAAGCTCTGTTAAAACCCTTTCAACATCATAATATTATATAGGTTTTCACTGACAAATAAATGGTGGCTGCACTTAAGGAGCTTCGACGTAACTGGAACCCGAACCACCCCATGGAAGGAGAGAATGGGGCCACTTAATCTCCATTGCCCTCTGGTAGACCGGCTAGGTGTGTCTTTTTGATAACCGTGCTGTTGAACCAGTCAAATGAGACGTTGAGTATAGCAGCTTTCTGGGTACAAAAAGCCAGAAGCCACTGCCACTGAGTCAATTCAGAGAGACTCTTGGCCTTCCATCAGGATTCTAAGACCTTACTCACAAAGGAAGGAGACTATCCTTCTTGCTCCCACCTGCCAGAAATGTGTGACATTTGGATTTGCAACGCAAAGTACTGAGGACCACACCACCAGAGCTCCTTTAATTTAGCTCAATTATTCTTTTACTTTATACAACTCCTTAAGAAGAATAACTGTTATGATGGCACTGTATAGATTTTTAATAATATCACTCAACAAGGCCTGCAGGGGCCCTATGTTGCCGTAAAGGTCAAGTCCACCTTTTACTGGTGATCTGTACACTAAAGTGACAAAGCTTTAAGGGTTTATTGCTTTGGGAATAGTCTTTTTAAAGAAGTTCATTATATAAATTACCAGGTTTTTCCCTCTTTCTGTCTTCCTATTTTGGCTTTAGAGACTTTATCACTAGTTTAAAACTTCTTTATCTCATACCAGGATTGAATGAAGATTCATTAACATACAGATACCACAATTTCCTCGGTCAAAGAGAACTTAAATAATTTCTTGAAAAACATCAAAGACCACATGCTTTAACATGCTTTTATACCACAGAATGAAGAAAGAAAAAAAACATCCCCATAACTGGATCTATAAGCCGTATCATTATAAATGGAGAAAAGATTGAAGTTGTCAAGGATTTCATTTTACTTTGGTCCACAATCAATACCCATGAAAGCTGAAGTCAAGAAATGAAACACGGTAATTGGTTGGGCAAATCTAATACTGATAATTTCTTCAAAGTGTTGGAGAGTAAAGGTATGACTTTAAAGACTAAGGCTTGCCTTACCCTAGCCATGGAGTTGGTGCCTTTGAGTTGTGGTGCTGGAGTATTGTATATACCATGGACTGCTAGGAGAACAAACAAGCTCGTCCTGGAGAGGGTGAAGCAGGGCTGCTCCTTGGAGGCAAGGATTCTGAAGAGTTATCTGACATATTTTGGACATGTTGCAAGGAGGGACCAGTCCTTGGAGAGGGACGTCATGCTTGGGAGGATAGAGGGGCAGCACAGGAGAGGAAGACCCTCGATGAGATGGATTGATGTCGTCACTGGGGTAATGGAGATAGGCATGTTGGAGGCAATAAAATTGATAAGGAATAGAGAAAGATTTAGGGTTGTTGTACATAGAGTCACTATGAGTTGCAGGCAACTCAATGGCACATAACAACAACAACAACAACAAAATATCCCTTTGATACACAATTTGTTGGAATCCACACAGTCAAAAGCCTTTGCATAGTCAATGAAGCGCAGGTAGACATTCCTCTGGTACTCTCTGTTTTCTGCCAAGATCCATCCGTTAGCTTACAATATCCATGGTACCATGGTCTCTTTTAAATCCAGACTGCACTTCTGGCAGTTCTTTGCTGATGTGCTGTTCAAGTCAGTTTTGGATAATCTTCAGCAGACTTTTGCTTGCATGTGATATTAATGATATTGTTCAATAATTTCCAAACTCTGTCCAATCACCTTTCTTTGGAATGGCAACAAATACAGATATCTTTCAGTCAGTTTGCCAGGTGGTTGTCCTCCAGATCTCTTGGCACAACTTGGTGAGCACATATAGGGCAGCATCTGTTTGTTGCTTGAACTTCCTCCTTTCTCACCACAGGCTCTTGCTCAAACATTGTTTGATGAAATTCTTCTGTGTCCACCAATTCCTTTTGGCACAATGACTCTGGATATTCTTTCCATCTTCTTTTAATACTTGCTTGATCACTTAATATTCTGCCCAAGGCATCCTTAGGTATTGAAACTCAAGGTTTGAATTTGTTCTTAGTTCCTTGAGCTTAAGAAATGCTGAGAGAGTTCAGCCCCTTTGATTTTCTGACTCCAGCTCTTTAACCATTCCATAATACTGTATTTGCTCTTTGAAATCTTCTGTTCAGCTCCTTAATATCTTGGTTTCTTCCCTCAGCACACTAGTGCAATATTCAGTCTTTTCTGATGTCCATTTTGGTATATTCTTCCTCCTATGTCTTTGTAATGACCTTTTGCACTCTTCCTATATGATATTCTTGGTCTGGTCTTCACTCATTACTGTTCAAGGCCTCAAACCTGTTCCTGAGATGGTTTTGACATTCAGGTGGGATATAATCAAGGTCATATTTGGGGTCCTGTGGATTTAATTTTCCTTAGCTTCAGCTTGAACTTGCATGTGAGTAGTTGATAGTCTGTTCCACAATCAGCACCTGGCCTAGTTTTCACAGCTGATATTGAGCTTTTACAGCAGTTCTTTCCACATATGTGATCAATCTGATTCCTATGCATACCGTCAGGTCAAATCCATGCATATAACTTGTGTTTAGTTTCTTATAAAACATATTTGCAATGAATAAATCATTGTGCAAAATTCTGTCATTCTATTTCCAGCTTCATTTCTGTTACCAAGTCCATGTTTTCCAACTACTAATCCTTCTCTGTTCCCAACTTTTGCATTCCAATCACCCATTATTATTAATGCATCTTGATTGCATATTTGATTGATCTCTGACTGCAAAAGTTGGTAGAAATCTTCTATCAGGACTGGAGGAAGACTCATCAACAATCTACGTTATGCAGATCACACCACCCTGCTTGCTGAAACTAAGGAGGACCTGAAGCACTTGTTACAGAAGGTCGAGGACTGAGGCATTCAATATGGATTGAAGCTCAATATCAAGAAAACAAAAAATCTCACCTCTGGGCTGATTGGCAGCATCATGATGGATGGTGAAGAGACTGAAACTGTTGATAGCTTCAGTTTGCTTGACTCTACAATCAACACTCTTGGTACCAGCAGCCAGGAAATTAAAAGATGTATTGCCTTGGAACATCTTCTGTCAGAGACCTTTCCAAAGTACTGAAGGCTAATGATGTCAATCTGGAGACTAAGATGCACCTGATACAGGCCATAATCTTTGCAATCACTTGCTATGCATCAGAGAGCTGTACAATGACTAAGGATGATAGAAGGATAATTGATGCCTTTGAGCTGTGGTATTGAAGAAGAGTATTGAATATACCATGGACTGCTAAGAGAATGAACAGGTTCATCCTGGAGAGGGTTAAACCAGGCTACTCCTTAGAGGCAAAGATTCTGAAGCTTTGTCTGACATACTTTGGACATATTGCAAGGAGAGACCCGTCCTTGGAGAGGGACGTCATGCTTGGGAGGGTTTAGGGACAGTGTAGGTGAGGAAGATGATTGTAGGTGAGGAAGGTGAGATGAATTGATTCAGTGACTAGGGTAATGGAGATAGGTGAGTCAGAGGCAATAAAATTGGCACAGGATAGAAGAGGGTTTAGGTCTGTGGTACATAAGGTCACTATGAGTGTCAGGTGACTCGACAACACATAACAACAACAACAATGTATGATAGTTGGACAATGAATAAGGAAAACCGAAGAATTGATGTCTTTTGAATTGTAGTGTTAATGATGCATATTGAATATAATATGAACTGCCAAGGGAACAACAACAAAAATCTATCTTGAAAGATATACAGACAGTTGATGTTATTGTTATGTACTGTGTTAGAGCTGATACATAGCTGACCCTCCAGTGATTTTTTTAGAGGTAGTTTAATTATGTGAGAAGAGATTGCCCATCTTTCTCCTGCAGAGCAGCTGGTGAATTTGAACCACTTGCCTTTGGTATTGCAGCATAGTTTCTTACCATTATGCCTTATGCAGACAGAGTGCTCCCTAAAAGCAAATATGTTGAGACTTAGTCACAAATGTTTTGAGTGTACTGTTAGGAGGAACGAGTCCTTTTAGAAAAGTAGAGTATCTTTGAAAAGGAGGAAGAGTCTCAACTTGATGCAGTGACATGGTAACCACAACAATGGTTTCAACACAGGAGAGATTGTGAGGGTGGGGCATGATGGAGCATGATGGTGTATGATGGAGCATGATGGTGTATGGTGGAGCATGATGGTGTATGATGGAGCATGATGG
>NW_006400146.1:749147-763474 GCF_000299155.1 Elephantulus edwardii
GCATGATGGAGCATGATGGTGTATGGTGGAGCATGATGGTGTGTGATGGAACATGATGGAGCATGAGGTGTATGATGGAGCATGATGGTGCATGATGAAGCATGATGGTGTATGATGGTGCATGATGGTGTGTGATGGAGCATGATGGTGTATGATGGTGCATGATGGTGTGTGATGGAACATGATGGAGCATGAGGTGTATGATGGAGCATGATGGTGCATGATGAAGCATGATGGAACTTGGTTCCATTCTGTTGTACATGGTGTCACTCTGAGTAGCTGACTCCTCAGTATCTAACAACAAGCACCATGTAGCAACAGTTGCCTCTCCGTATGTGTTTGTGTATTTAACACAAACAGAAACACACCTTCATTTTCAGTGTGTTTTCATATAAATTCATTAACTACTTCAACAGTCTTTGAAGTGGTCCCGAGATACTGACCTTTGAATTAATTGACAGAGATTTATATAAAGCAGACAGACTGAGAAGTCATGAAAATGTATTGCGTGATCAAGATTGCTTCAGGTGTGTGCATTTTTGCATTGAAAGAAACCTGGATGGAAATGAATAAACATCAGCATTAGGGAACACTTGCTTACCCAAGTAAGTCCCAGAGTTCCATATGGCTGGTTAAGACAAAGAACAAATGAATATAATTGAAAAACAATTCTGAATTTTAATCATGTACCCCAAGAACATTGAAAGTTAT
The DNA here is from genome assembly GCF_000299155.1 of Elephantulus edwardii. Classification (NCBI taxonomy): domain Eukaryota; kingdom Metazoa; phylum Chordata; class Mammalia; order Macroscelidea; family Macroscelididae; genus Elephantulus; species Elephantulus edwardii. The sequence continues at coordinate 749,859 of NW_006400146.1, forward strand.
TTTACTCATCATACACGGCAACTGTTTCTAAGTGTTTCCCCCTCTTTCCAATAGTCTTCCTTGTCGCTCCTCAGAAGCCCGAGACTCTCTCCTTGAAGTCAGTACGTTCATCTTCATGCACTACTGTGGAGTGGAGTTGATTGCAACTCATAGGGACCCTCATTGGATTCCTCGAAGTATAAATGGTTACCAGAGATGACTTTCCATCTTTCTTCCTTGGAACAGCTGGTGTATTCAAACCACTGACCTTTTGATTAGTTGCACAATGTATTAAGCATTGTGCCATGAGGGCTCTATTTCTCTGAAAGCCAATGACTGAAATCTTTCCCCCCTTCCTTTTTTTCCACTTTCCAAATTTTCTTCCATTTTCCAAATCTTATTATCATTCAGGAAGCCACACACACACATACACACACGTCCCCCTTCTCTGAGAAAGTGAGTGAAGGAGAAAGACTAAACAAACGTTGTGTGGGGAATGGAAGGCTTGGAGAACATTTTAACAACATTTTTCTCTAATATTTGACCAAAGTCGACCAAGTACAATGCTTATTAAATTTATTTTAACCTACAAAATTGATAATGAATATAAACTACACTCAGGTTAAATTTCCTAAGAAAGAGCATCACAACTAAAGAATAAAATTTAAAGCAAGTGTTGCTTCCTCATAGAATATGAGAGGAAATCTAGCAAATCACCAAATTGTAAGATAATTAGTGAACAAGTGTGGATCCTCTGGGGAAAATGATCAGAATCATAGAGGACCTTGAATACTCTTGGTTTTGTTTGTGTGTGTATATATATATATATATTGCAAATAACGCAGGTGTTCTACTATTGTTTGGTAGCTACCATCCAATAGTATTTTTGTGAGTAAGCTCTGCTGAAGTATTTTTATTTATTTGGTTTTGGTTTTGATTTTTACAGCAACATGAAAAAATATGACTTCAGGGTGCTTAGGAAAATATCTCCTTGCGGTAAGGGGCAGTTGGCAAACAAACACAGAAGGCATGTATTATTTGTGAAAAATGCGATAATAAGGCAGCAGGTAGCATTAATGAACACTAGGCTGAATTCTGAAATAAATCAAGAGAAATCGTAAACCTCCCTTTATATTCAGTTTGGAAAGACACTTTATAGCTCCTGTACTTATTTTTAAACAGTTCAGGAAGATTCCAACTAGTTGGAAGATAGTCACAGACATGATTAATCACTTTTGAAAAGAAAATGCTGAATTGTGATCTTCATGAGGGGATGGTGCCTAATAGGTAACTCTGTCTTAACATGTCACATGAAAAAAGAATTTATGTATGTAATAGTGAAGCCAATCTGGTTAGTCATTTGGGAACATAAAATTATCACATGGCATTAAAAAGCAGAAAAAAATATTTTTTATTGAGTCATATTCTCAGGAAAGTCTTAAGAAATAGGCTTTATTCTTGGGCTCTTCTAACTGTGAAGGCAGGAATAAGAATGCTACAGTTTTATGTGCATAAAGTTTATGCTGCTCTCAAGTCGATGATTTTAAGTAGGAAACACTGCCAGAGATATTATTTCCAGATCTAAAAAAAAAAAAGCCTTCATTTCTCTTTAGAGTGTTCATGATTTATTTCTTGTTTCTGGAACATACTATTTATGCTTCATATAAGTTCATGAATATTTTAGATAATTCATCTAATCCATAGAGAAATTTTTTCTTCTATTACATTTGACTAATTTAACATTTGGCCACATCGATGTAGGTTGAATACGTTTCTGCCAAAATGTAGATAGCATGACTTTTATTTACAAGGTCTTTTTACTACAACTTTTCCCTAGCTACGCAAAAGCAAAATGTTCCCACAAAAGCTTTCATAAGCGGAAATATCTATAAAGTGAAGAAACCATTAAGATTCATTTGTAGGGTGAAATTTTTAAGTCTCCCCAGGCCCAAAAAGTCACACACCAAATCATATGAAAAGAAGTAAGACTAACATATGTAACTCTCACAGACACATTTCAAAGCTGTGGTAGCTTGATACCTAGATGTTCTGCTGAGTGTTGGAAGGTTGGTAGGGAGCTTGGCAATGCCATTCTCCCTGTTTAAGGGAGCGCTGTCTCTTTAAAGGTTCGCTTTCAAAACAAATGCTGAATGCTAGCTTTGCTTTTCATGATGATTCTTTTTCCTAAAAGTTAAAATCCTCTTTAGATTTCTTTCCATTAATAAGTACTTATGTAAGCCTCCAAAAAAATTAAAGTAGCATGAAACAGCTATTGAAAATTAGGGGGTTCATATACTTGTATTTCCTTTGAGATAGTTGGGTTCCCCTCAAAAACCTTATTTTTAAATAAGCTGTACACCTTTAAAACACATACTCAAGCTTTATATTTCATTGTTATCCTTTCCATAAGAACCAGTAATACACCCACACCTGTTACCCTTAATCCTTGTGTGTCAGAACTGAAGTAGCCTATAAATTAATATTATCTGAACATATGCCACAATAGTATAGACTCTTGCCCCAAACCCTCATACTGTTAACAGCCTTGGATGAGAAAGAAGGATCAACAGTGTGTCATTCTCTCTTGCTTATCATGGTGTGCTATGTCTTTCATTAACACCGAGAAAAGGAATTTCATGATTGGTTTCCCTTCATTTCATTTCAGACAAATGTAGGATTTTTACTAAAGCTTGCAAGAAATGATATATAATCCATTTGTGGTAGTAGCTTGTGCTATCAATAGATAAGCTCTGTGGTTACCCACGTGTTGCTGCTGTGCGCCTCTTGAATTTCAGTGAGTGGAGTGAATGTTCAAAAGACCAAAAATCAAGAATATGCTGTAAAAAATCAATATATGTTGCATTAAAAAATCATTAATAATAATAATAAAAGACCAAAAATCCAGCCTGCAAAGAATGCATAGACTGGAGGAACAATCTTCGGCTGTGCTAGAGGACAAATAGAAACCCGACATTTGTGAAAGCGTTTTAGGTAGGAGCACAAAAATGATAATTTTGTTTCTAGATGCCTTGCTTGGAGAAAGTGAAAATGACTTCATGCACTTACTAAAGGGATCCAAGATTACAGCCTTCACCATGAATTGCATCTCAACATCAAGAAAGCAAAAATCCTCACACCACCAGACAAGTAGGTGACATCATGATAGATGGGGGTGGGTGGGAGAATTGAAATTCTCAATGATTTAATTTGATTTGGATCCACAATTGACACCCATGGTAGCAGCAGTCAAGAAATGTAAAGCCATGTTGCAATTGGGGAAATCTGTCAATGATTTCTCTAAAGTGCTATAGAACAATGGAACCCATTTGAAGACTATCGTGTGCCTGACCCAAGCCACAGTATTTTCCAGTATTTCATATGTACGTGAAAGTTGAACAATAAATAAAGAAGACCTAGAAAGAATGAATGTCTTTTGATTGTGATGATGGCAAAGAACATTCAATATACTACAGATTGCCAAAAGATCGAACAATTCGGTCACAGAGGAAGGGCAACCAGGATGCTCCTTATTAAATGCAAGATGAGATTTCACCTCACATACTTGGAGCACGTTGTCAAGAGTCACCGGTGCTTAGAAAATGATAGCATATTTGGAAAAGTACAATGTCAATGAAATAGAGGAAGACACTCGGTGAATGGAGTTACTTAATGATAGCAACAGTTAGCTTGAGTGGGGCAGAGATCAGGAGGATAGTATTGGAGAGCGCTAGGTTGTAATCTATTGTTCACCGTGGTAAGAGTTGTCTACTCGAGGACACCTAAAACCAACAATTTATAGTGGCAGAAGTCTCTTTCTGGACTGTATTTTCGTTTTCCATTCTTTTTCAGGTTAGATTTATACCTTGGTAATAGGAGACCTCATGGCCTAGTGGATAAAACATTGTGCTGTGAATTTAAAGGCAGGTAGTTTGCATCCACTTTGCTCAGTGGGAGAAATATGAGCAACCTCCTTCCATGTGATTAGCAGCCTCTGAAAACCCACTGGATGGTCAGCCAAGGGGCAGTTTCACATCAGTGTTGCAGCGTAGTAAGTTTCTTATTTTATTTTGTCTAATGAGAGAAACCAAACCCCAAATCTGTCTCATGGTGGGTAATGTGCCACTCTGCTAAGCAATAAGAAGAGGTTTGGGTTCTATCCTGAGGTGCCTCAAAAGAAAGGTCCGGGATCTAAATCTGACAAAGTTCTCTGATATCCCTGGCGTTTCACTCAGTTGAAATCAATTCCACAAAACTGATGAACTGGTCGTGAGGCATTCCGTCCCGTGGGCTCATCTGAATGCCTCAAGGTCGTAACTCCATTTCAGCCCCAAAATCAGAAGACATTAATTCTCATCCTCCTTCAGTTCCAGCTTGTAGTTACCAATCCTAACTCACCACCACGTTGCCTGGGGAGTTTTTAAACCCATTTCTACATGACTCTTTTTCCCCTCACTTTCTGGAAACAAATCTGATATTCCGACTGACTGCAGACCAAAGATGTTGTTGTTTCGTACCATCGAGTCACCTTTAACACATAGTGGCTCTATGCACAATGGCCCTGAGCCCTGCTCTTTGCTGAGCCAGTGTCACTGACTGGGACACACCTACCTCCATTATTCCAGTTACTGAGTCAATTCATCTCATCCTGGTTCTTCTTCTCCTGTGCTGTCCCTCCACTCTTTGAAGCATAATGTCCTTCTCCAAGGACTTGTCGCTCTTGTCCATGTGCCCAAAGTATGTGAGATGGAGCTTCAAAATTCTTCCTCCAAGAAAAATTTGGTTTTACCCTCTCCAAGACAGAGTTGCTTGATCTTTTGGCAGTCTATGGTATGCTCAATACTCTTCTTCAGCACCACAACTCAAAGACATCAATTCTTCTGTCATTCTCAGTCATAATCCAGATCTCTGATGCATAGCAATTAATTGTGAAGACCATGGCCTTGATCAGGTGCACCTTAGTCCCTAAAATGACATCATTACTATTCAGGAATTAGGAGAGGTCCCAGACAAAACAGAAATCCCATAATGAAATTAATCTTTTGATTTTTCTGACTGCTGGTGCCAATAGTGTTGATTGTCAATCTGAGCAAGATGAAAACTGTTAAGAACCTCAATCTCTTCTCCAACTATCATGGTGTTGCCAATTGGCCCAGTGGTGAGAATCTTTGTCTTCTTGATGTTGAGCTTCAATCGCTGTTGAAGCCTACAGTTCTTGATCTCCTGTAACAAACTTCAGTTCAGGTCCTCCTCAGTTTCATCAAGCAAGGTTGTGTTATCTATATAACATAGTTGTTGATGAGTCTTCCTCCAAACAATCCTGGTGCCACATTCGTCCTCGTAAAGTCCAGAATCCCTAATCTCTTCCACATACAGATTGCAAAGGTGTGGAGACAAGATGCATCCCGGACACATTGCTTTCCCAATTGTGAGCCATGCATTGTTTCCTTGCTCTGTTCTGACAACTGTTTAAGACAAATGAAAACTATGGAAAGTAAGCAGGTAACATGTGATTACAGTATAGACATTATAATTCATGTTATAAAAAAATACATTTGAATGTTTTAATGAAAAACCAGTTTTGCTTGGCAAACTTTCACTCAAATCACAATAAAAATTCTAATAAAATTTTAAAACACCGAAAGTATGCCTATCTTTGATGTTTCTGGTATAATATTCTGATTTAGATAAACCCAGTTTGGAAATCAAGAAGTGCAGAATCTTAAGTTTTTAGCAACACCCTGATAATTTAAGGAGATGTTTCTAAGGAGAATTTTTCACCTCAGCTGGAATGGGCAGTAAAGTCTCAGGCACACTGCTATGCTATAAACTACCAGACTGCAGAAAACATCTTATCACTGGTTCAAGCTAATGATTTCTCCTTTTGACATTTCCTCCTTCAACTGATGTAAACTTTAATTTTAAAAAATAAATATCTATCTCCATTCGCTAGCAAAGAAAAAAAGATATAAAGATTAACTTACTATCTCTATGTCCCTTAATAGCTTTAAGTAATGTTTATCTGCTACTTGAATATCAAATATTTCCTATATACCTTACAAAGAAGCATATGTTCCTTGGTTTCTTAATTGATATCACATCTTTAGTTGGGAAAGTGTGAGCAGTGCATGAATGAAAGACCATAATTTGGGTGTCATTTGGTAGACAAAGCTAGAAAAGAAGTCACTTTCCAAATTTTTTTTCTCTTTCTTGTGGGAATCAATACCGTCTAGACATGGTCTCATTAGGACTTCGCATTGACTAAAGCAGATCAGTCAACAGTGGATTGTGATTCCTGTAATCTGGCTGCTGAGGGAATTCTTTGTTGTCCATTATGACGGTCAACTATAGAGTCACCTGTGTGTGTCAACTCAGTGTCAACCCAGCGCCATTGCACTTGACCCTACCAGAGACTTTTGTAAAAATCTTGCATACTAGGTAGTCTGAGGGCTGCTCTGTAGATTTCTTCCCATGCTTGGTGGTAGTTGGAGTAGGGCATGAGCGAGTCGTGGGAGAGCTATGGTGGCCTACTGGCAAGTAGTTGTGCTGCCAACTCAAATGCGCACTGTCCAAATCCACCAGTAGTTCCACTGTAGAAAGATGCAGTCTCCTGTGCAAGTCACATCCTCTGGGAACTGGATAAAGGGGCAGCTGTGAGTTGGGCCCAACTAAACAGACACAAAAATAATAGCATGGTCTCTAAAGCATAAAATAAGAGAAAATATTTCTACTTACATCTGAAATTGAAACTAAGTCAAACCTGAAAGCAGGGATATTTCTATTTCCTACCACACATTTAATTATATAATACAATGTCTTCATGTAAGAAATGTCATATATTCAATAGCCCTCTCATTTAAGAATCTCTTGGAATATAGATACGTAGATATCTATATCTTTATATATCATTCCCGTGTTTGGCCTGTTAAGCATTCAGGCATCTAATTGTGCTCACTGTGCAGCAAATCTCAAATCCCTCATTTGTGGTCCTTTGTTGGCAGTTTGCAAAGGAATGAAGTGATGTCAAAGACACTAGAGGCCAGAGATGACCCAGCCAGATTGAGCTTCCAACAGTGGATTAAATACCTGTTATTAGTAGTGTCTTTGCTATTCAACACTGGGCAAGATGAGAGCACATTGAGAAATAACGCTGATTATACAAAGGATTGTTCATGATAAAAGATCTCTTTCTGGGAATTTAAGTGTTCCAGTAGATTAGCATTATTGATCATCCTTTCTACATAGACTTCAGATGATCTTAGAATTCTGAAACTATTATTCTCCCTTGTCTAGTGTAATTACCAGAACAAGGAATAATCTAATTAGAAGACAACAAGGATGTGTTCTAATCATTCTAATAAATTATATTAATATACAATGCAGTTACTTTTCAACAAGAATTTATTTCGGAGATTGACAGCTTGTACTTACTGCAACAATCTCCAGTTTCCTTTGTTCTAAACAAGATAAATTACACCAGAATAATTAAGAACTCTAAAGAAATATCTTGGAATTTAAGAAAACCTAAGTTAGTGTGAAAAGGATATGTGTGGAACAGATCACTTGGGAGGATGAACTTTATGAAAAGGAATGTGGGATCAAGATTGGAAGAAAACTCATCAACACCCTATGTTATACAGATGATACAACCTTGCTTGCTGAAACTGAGGAGGACTTGAAGTGTATGCCTCAAAAGATCAAGGACTATAGTCTTCAATATGGATTGAAGTTCAACATCAAGAAGACAAAGATTCTCACCCCTGGGCCAACAGGCAGCACCACAATGGATGGAGAAGAGATTGAAATTGGAAACAATTCTTGTTACCAGCCATTAAGAAATAAAAAGATTAATTGTTTTGAGGAAAGCTACTATCAGGGATCTCTCAAAAGTGCTGAAGAGCAATGATGTCAGTGTGGAGACTAAGGTACACCTGATTCAGGCCATGGTCTTCGTAATTACTTGCTATGATTTAGAGAGCTAGAAACTGACCAAAGATGACAGAAGAAGAATTGATGTCTTTGAGCTGTTGTACTAGAGAAGAATATTGAACATAGCATGGACTGCTAAGAGAACAAACAGATTTGTTCTGGAGAGGGTGGAACCAGGCTTCACCTTGGAGGCAAGGATTTTGAAGCTCCATCTCACACACTTTGGGCACATGGCCAAGAAGGACCAGTCCTTGGAAAAGGACATTATTCTTGGAATGGTGGAGGGACAGCACAGCAGAGCAAGACCCTGGATGAGATGGATTGAAACAGTAACTGAGGTAAGGGGGTTAGGTGTGTCAGAGACAGTAAGACAGGCTCAGGATAGGGCAGTGTTCAGAGATATCACACATAGGGTCCCTGTGAATTCCAGTCATAAGAACAACAAGTTAGTGTGTGTGTGTGTGTGTGTGTGTGTGTGTGTGTGTGTGTGTGTAAATAAGTTTCGCATTCTGCACACTAAATAATTAGTCAAAATTGGAAAGGATCAAATCAAGAATGGACCAGTTGAGTAAAAATCAGAAACAGACTTCTGTAATGAAGGGAACAAACATTTTGTTTTTCTATTTTCCACTGTAGTATTATGTATGATACTGTAAACCATATTAACTCATGTAATTGTGAGTGCTTCATCTTAAGTATTTTACAAATTTGTTACACTGGTGGCCTGGTGATAAGAAGCTGTGCTGTAATCTCAAAAGCACACAGTTCAAATCTACCAGTTTCTCTTCCAGAGAAAGTTAGGCAGTCTCCTCCCATTAAATTACTGCCTCTGAAAACCTGCTGAGTGTCAGATATGGGTCAGTACAACCCAAAGGCAAACAGCAACAACAACAATTAGACACCAATTTCTGCACTGCAGGTATGCAGTCATAAGTCTTAAGTTAAGTCATGTATAACCTAAAAATATTAATATAAATATGACAAATATACAGAAGGCCACTTCAAAAAGGTCTAAATCACTATGTGGATTTGGTACCGACACATAGCTGACACTCCAGTGGATTTTCAGAGGATATAAATGGCACTGGAGAAGATTGCACGTCTCTTTCTCATGTAGCAGCTAGTGGACTCAAACTGCCTGCCTTTGGGTTGGCAACTTAGTTCATTAATGCTAAGTTACCAGAGCTCTCCTGGAGATCAGTGAGGATAGGCCATCTATTTTTCTAAAGAGAATGCCATTTTCTATGCTTGTTTGACTGTCATTCAACTTGTTCTACCATCTATGAGAAAACCTTTAAGATAGTACGGGAAAAAGATGTCCAGAAGAATCATATGGAAAGAAATAAAAACATTTATTAAGAATGGAGTGTCATATAGAAATTAATTTTAAAGCAAATATGGCCACACTTTACATAGAGATTAGAAAAGCAGGTTGTGTTGTGCTGTTGCCAAGAGGCTTTGTGTCCCTTGACATAACAACACTTGACATTTCATTAGCTAGCTTACAAATAAAAGAGGTGCTAGTATGTTCCATGACTGGAAAATGCTTCTTGCAAGGACATTTTCTCACATGAAAATGTTGGGAACCTTGCATCTCAAAGACTAATCCATCCAAATTGTCAGATATACTGAAGAGGATTGATCTGGAATAGATGCAGATTCTCGTAACATAGTCATAAAGTTTGCTCATGGTCAAACAGCAGTTATAGAGACCAAACAGGAAACAATAGATATAAAAGGAAAGTTAAAAGGAAAAAATTATCTTTATTTAACATAAAAAGTTTTAGTATTTTTCATTGTAGCACATTTTCTTTCCCCTTCTCCCTGCTTACCCCACAATGTGCCCCTTGTTTCAGATTGTTGTCATACATATCATATCTACTCATATATTTTATCCGGACAGTTCTTTTCTCATCTGATCTACTGCACTGTTCATTATCTATCCACTCTTTTCTCATTCTCTCCCCAACCTCTCATGTCTGTCCTATTTTATAATGGCAGTATTATGCTGTGTTTATTCTTTTGTGACTGATCTATTACACTCAGCAAAATGTCCTCCGAGCTCCCCACATTGTGCAATGTTTTACAAGTTCATTGTTTTCCAATGCTCTATAATATTCCATTTTGTGAATGTACTATAGTTTTTCTATTTATTCATGTGTTGATGGGCACTTGGGTTGTTTCTATCTCTCTGGTATTGTCAAAAATGCAGCAATAAACATGGGTATGCATTCATCTGTTTGAGTTGTGGCTCTGGCTTCTTTATGGTATATATTTCCAGTAGTCAAATTTGCTGGGCCAAATGGTATTTCTGTTTCCAACTTTTCGCACAAGCACCAGACAGCCTTTCATAGTGGCTGTACCATTTTATGTTCCCACCAGTAATGAATGAGAGTTCCAATCTCTCCACAACCTTGCCAGAATTTGTTGTTTGGGAAAATGATCTTTAATGATGTTGAAATGCAAGTGCATTGCTTCCCAATCTAAGTGGCATTCCCACTTAACCAGGGTGATGATTTTGGATCCCTTACTTTAATTCTGTTTATATTCTCATTCATGCTTGTCTTTCTATTAAAAAACTTTCAGTCTTTCTTTTTTTCCCCCTATGTTAAGAAGTTTGACATTTCTTTTAAGGCCGTCAGACTTCCAAGATTTGTTTCCCTGAAAAGAGACAGAGTGCTTGAGAACTTCTAAGCTAACTGAACCGCCCCCACTGCCAGGGTTAAGTAAAAGTGTATGCCCAGACGCCTCAGGCCGACTTTTTCTCTCTAATGGGGTGATATCTGCCTCTGAGAGGTGGCATGAATGTGCACCTGCACCTTTATAATTCTTAAACTGAAAAGGAAATAAGCCTATAGTTTAATAAGTTCTTATCACTCAGACAGACACCTTTCCCTGCTTTATGTACATTCTACTCTTTCCTGAAATTCCTTTCCAACAAAAGTGTGATACCAATTATATTCAGTGATATCCACTATGTGGAGGCAGAAATGGGTACCATTTCATGTCTGGAGTAGATTCTAGATGTCTCTGCAGCTTGTTCTTGTTGTTATGTGCTGTTGAGTCAGAAACAACTCATAACTGACTCTCCAGCTTGTTTTCAGAGGCAATAAATCTCACAGAATACTGCCCATCCTTCTCAGAGCAGCTGATGGATTGGAACCGTGTACCTTTGGGCTGACAGTGCAACTCCTTACTACTAGGCCACCAGAGCTCCCTGCTCCTGACTGTAGTAAGGGGTACATGTAGGGCAGGGGTCAGTATAAGAAAAGAAAGCAGGGCACAACAGCCCCAGTCTCTGAAGAGCTATGGAGTCTGGGAATTTTCAGTTTCAGAAGCATGAATTAGACAAACTTCGCAAATCTGGTTAGTGTGGGAATGTGGGTTTCTTTGTTGTTGATTTGAGGTTTTTTTCCCCTTGGCTGCAGGCATTGGAAATTTTTTTGTTTAGTAAATAATTCAAAATATATGTTAAGCAATGTTAATGTTTTGACAAAAACTGACAAAACCCAGGGTTTCCAAAGCTACAGAAAGCTTGAAGCACTTCACTTAGTCTGCTGCCATGTAGCCGCGATCTCATTTCATGGCTTCGCTCACTGCTCAAGGAGACACTGAAATCATTCAGCGGGCAGGAGTGGGGAAGTGGGGTATTGAGAATGGAGTGTAGGGGGCAAGCTCAGTGGTAGCTTCTAGCGCTGTTGGCTATTAACACATCTTGCCAGTTCATAACCCAAATTTTGCTAGATGTAAGATGAAAGAGGACATACATGATTCATCGAGAAGCTAGGTCTAAAAGGACCTATTAGGAGCTGTAATAATTTTGAGTATTATCATCTTCACTTTCATTTAGTCGGAGGCTCCTGCCGGTACATGGAAGGAGAGACTCAAGGTACAGAGCACCCCTACCTTCCCCATTTTCCTCCCTTGCTTTCCTGCAGATGGTATGTAAATCAGTTGCGTCCAAATTCTTCTGGTTTCCCAAAAATGCCAACTTCTCCACTTCCCTCAGGATGTATGTGTATTCTTTCACCTGGGAATTCCTTTTACTGACCCACGTCCAGAAGCCTCCTCACGCATCTTCACTGAATTAGCTTCTGCTTTTCCCAAGCACTGCAGCCAACTCTCTCCTTTGCCAAGCACCTGCGACTGGTACATACTTGCATTTTAAAGACAGAACTTAGTAAAGGACTAAAATGTATGTCACAAGGGACTCTAAAACTTGAACGCAGAGCTTCTCGTGAATGTAGAGAGGCTAACCTGAAAGGAAGACATAATAAAGTCAATGATCTGAACACAGAGGCAAAGGGAGATTCCAGAAGAGAAAAGTTAGTATTGTAATGACATGAACGAAGACCTGGAATAAGACACATGAGGCATTTTTCAAGTGGGAAAATGTCAGGCCTTAAATTATAATGCTGAGGAAAACTGGGAGCTGTGGTGGTTTAACACTTGACTGACAACTGCAAGATCAATGGTTCAAATCCACTAGCCACTTCATGGGACAGAGATGTGATAGTCTGCTCCCAGAATGATTTATAACTTTGGAAATCCTTCAGGATGCCTACTCTACCCAATAGGGTTGTTATAAGTTATATAATCAGCTTCATGGTAACAAAGCTTTTGCTTTGTTTTGTTTTGAACGTGCAAAATATTGAGTGACACAGAGAGCTTCAAAAGAAGATGGAAGAAATGAAGAGTGACTGGTAGCAAAAAATAATTGGCTGACAGACTGTTCATTCAGCAGGTAGTGTATGATCAAGAACTCTTGGTATTGGAGGAAAAAGTTCAAGTTTAAATCATTTAAATGGAAGAACTGACAAAAACCAAGGCTCTAGAAATTGATGAAATATTAATTAAGATGTGGGAACAAGTAACCGTTCCAGATGCAATTGTGGAAGTGTTCATTCATCTAATATGGAAGACAGCTAGCTGGTCAACTCACTGAGTCACATTTGTGCACAATCCAAAGATAATCAAGCAGAATGTGGAAATTACTAGACAATAGCATCGCAATCACACAAGTATTATGTTGAAAACAATCTACACAAACAGATTTCCATCTCTTCCCACATTACATCCCAGAACAATGACACCAAGCATATACCCTGTCTTTGTTAAGACTCTGTAGAGCAATGTAACCAAGAAGCTATACCTGTGTGCACGTGTGTGTGTGTGTGTGTGTGTGTTTATCTGTATAGGGAACTCTGGTGACATTGTGTTAGAGAGTTACCCAAATGATGGTTCGAATCTACCAGCAGCTGTTCAAGGGGGGAAAAAGATGCACAGTCTCCTCCCATGCAATTTATGGTCTAAAACCCCAAAGGAGGGTCAGTGAAGATTAAATTCTGACTTGCTGAGCTCCATATGTGGTGTTTGTACTTCTAACTTGCTCCCACTGATTTATTATTTTTAAATATACAGCTAAATGCCTTAAGTAAGCCAGTCTTATAAAGACATGTTGTTGTTCAGAGCCATGGAGTCAACTGTGACTCATGGTGGCCAAATGAACAACAAGTCAGAACCTTGCCTGTGCTGGGTCACCCTCAGGATATCTGTTATGTTGAAGCCATTGCTACTGTCACTGAGCATCCCCCTCTTCTTCAGAGCTATCCTTTTTTGTCTCTGGCTCTTTTCTCAGTTGTTTGAGTATTTATTTAGAATCATAAGGAAGGTTGTTGTTGATGTTGTTGTTGTTGTTGTTATGTGCCGTC
>NW_006400146.1:778158-794958 GCF_000299155.1 Elephantulus edwardii
TCCTCCCTACAAAGTTGGGAGGTTGGAGGTTGATGTGTGAAGCAGTTGGATTCTGGAATGTGGGATGTTTCGTGTTGGTTAAGGGTCGGGTGTGGAGTGTTTGGTTGTTTTTTTTTTTCTTTTTTAAAAAAATTTTGTTCACAATTATATGTGAGCTGATTGGATTTGCTGGATTTAGCTAACAAGGAGCTGTGTGGATGGGAGGCTGCTTGTTTAGAGTCAACAGTACCTGGTAGAGGGCCTTGGTATCTAAAAGTGGGTTGGGCCCTCTGGCCTGCACCCCTCCTCCAAGTGTTAATTGTATTTGGTGCTAACATTCTTCTAAGTGGTACAACACTGGTCTGTCAATTTACTGTACTGAAGTAACTTAGGGTTCCTGTGATGCTCAATGTCTTAATGATTACCCATCGTGGACAGTGTTTGGTAGAGCTCCCAGATTAAGACAGGCTTGGATACAGGAATGGCATCTACTTCCTAAACAACATGTCTCTTAAAACTCAATGAACTTAGAGAAACAACGATAGCTATAGAACAAGTTTCACGTCTTTTGTTCAGAGGGTAACTCTAAGTCGTGTTTGGCTTGACGGCTTTTAACAACAAAAACAAGAGTTTATCTTAAACTTGGCATGATATTTGCACAGAAAATGGGGGAAAAACAAAGCTCTTCTTCATGTATCAGTGAGACTGTGCCAATAGGTGTGGTTTATTGAGTGAGCTGTTCTGATTGGGTTGAAATTCTAGACCTGCAATATAGTGATTTGGGTCATATAACTAATTGTCCTCTGAAGATCCTTGTGAAAATGACATGGTTTAATATGTGAAAAACATTGAGGCAGTACCTGAAGCCGTGGAAGCATTTTGCAATGTTAACAATTGGTATTAATACTACTCGCTGTTAACTCTTTAATTAAGTCTTTAATTCTTAGGACAGCATGCAAGGTAAATTGCATTAGTAGGGAAGCTGAGGTTAGAGAAAAAGCACAATTGCTTCAAGAGTCTGAGTTTTTCCATAACTTGTTGCCTCTTTAAGGTTCTAACTTTATTGTTACAGAATGAAGCCTGTCAGATGATATTAAGGAAATACTACACAGGTGTTCAGAAGGGATGGTTGAATGCTAGATTCTGGGTTACAGCCTTGTGTTTGAATTCTGACCCTACTGCTTAGGCCAATGATTCTTAGACAAGCTTCTCTGCAAAAGGTCAGTGTGATCATTTCCTCCTCATATGCTGTGATAAGGATTAAATGAGATAAATGATGGGGAAGTCGTTGGCATACTGAGTCCTCCGTAAGTGATGATTTGAGGACGATGGTTTTTATAAGTAGCTAAGTGGCGGAGCTAGTTAGTAACATAAGTACAAGTGGAACTGGTAGTTCTTTTTATTCTGTGGTTTCCACTTTGCTATCTAATTGGTTAGTTTTCATTCATCCTTTTAGGGTCTACATTTATAAAGTCTAAGTTGTTAGTGAAGATTTTATAAGGACATTTTCCAGAACTGTTTTGAACTGCCAAGTCCAGAGATTTGGGATGTACTTCAGCTCGGTGCTCAAGTAATTGGCTCGCTTCGTCTTGCATTATAAGAAGTTCCTTTTCAGAGTATAATGGTGAGGACTACGTGAACTCTCACATTTAGGTAATTGCTTTAAGGAATAACTTACCTTTTAAAAATACACATTTTTCAGCTGTGACTCCTTCCTTCCCTCACCACACCGTTTTGAGAATCTCATTATGTATAATCACAATCTTGTTACCTGAGCTTCCCCATTTAACTATTTCAAGTACCGTTACTTAACATTATTTTCTTTTCAGTTTATCAACTAGTTGAAGAAGTGGTATGTACTTGTTAGCATTGAAGAGTCTCCTCAGTACATGCAGAAATGATTTCATCTTCAAATTTCTCTGCCTGTCAGAGTCAAGGCAAAATAGAAAATTCAAGTAGTTTTGGCTAACGACTTGAAGCGAAGCTGTACCCTCTTTACTACTGTTGAATCAAATCAACAGACAGTTGGTGACAGGACTTTAATTCAGAAAGTCTTATTAATATTTGAGCTTACACAAAGAATGAAGTGCTTTAATACCCTCTTAAGTGCAACATCTGTTGCTTTTCTGAATTGAATCTATTTGGCTATAACCCTCAGTACAGTAGTAGCCCATTATTGAGATAGTAGATGATTTCTGAACTAGCAGAACCAGTTTCCTTCCATCTAACGTATTGTCTCTCTTCATAGTAATTCGTGGGACACTTCGGTTGTAATTTTGTGTTTTCAATATAGAACTTTGAAGCAAAAATACTAACAATGCTTTCCAAAGTAAAGAAGAGAACGTTAGGAAATGATATTACAGACATCATGTTGTTTGTTCTTTGGTTAAGCATCAGTTAATTGTTGTTGTCGGATGTTAATGAGGCAACTATAACTCACAGTGACTCTATGAACAACAGATTGAAACTCACCCTCTCCTGCTCCCCCCTCACAGTCTCTGCTGTGCTTACTCTGCCTTTCTCTGGGTCGTTCTCTCTTTTGCTGACTCTTTGCTCTCCAAGCATGTTGTCTTTTCCCATGGACTGGCACTTTCTGACAACATGCCCAGTGTGTGAATTGTAGTCTTACCATCTTTGTTTCTAAGAATAATCCTAGGTGACCTCCCCTGACTGAATTCTTTGTTATTTTGACAGTGTATTCACTAGTCTTTTTCAACACCACAATTTAAAGGCATCAACTCTTCTTGTGTCTTCCTTATGCATTGTCCAACTTTCACATGCATACCAAGCAAGGGAAATACTATGACTGGGTCAGGTGCAAATTAGTCTTTAAACTGATATCCTTATTCTTTAGCACATTAAAGAGATCCCTGGCAGATTTTATCAATGCTACACATCTCTTGATTATTTTTTAATTGTTACTACAATGGGTGCTTATGGTGTGTCCAAGTAAAAGAAAATCCTTGACAACTCCAATCTTTTCTTTATTTATCATATTACCTGTTAGTCTAGCTGTGAGGATTTTTTTTTTAAATGTTGAGGTGTAGTCCATATTGAGTAACACTTTACTAAAATATAACAAAACAGCAATGAGATACCACCTCACTCCAGCAGCAGTAGCAAAATTCAACAAAATAGCAAATATTAAATGTTAGCGAGTTAGAGAGGATGAGAAGAGTTTGAAACTTTCATGCACTGCTGGTGTGATTATAAAATGGTACAACCACTATGGAAGATGGCTTAGTGTTTCCTCAGATAGCTGAAAATACAAGTCTTGTATGACCCAGCTATTCTACTGCTAGGAATATATCCTAAGGAAATATTATAATATGAATGGGCATTTGTACACCTATGTCTATAACAGCGCTGTTCACAATAGCAAGAAAAACAGATGCAGCCCAAATGACCATAAATAAATAGATGAAGAAATTGTGGTACATTCACACATGGAACACTATGCAACACTAAGGAGCAATGATTTCCTAAAATTATATATAACTTGGGAGAGACTGAAGAGCATTAAGCTGAATGAAATATCTCAGTTAAATAAGGATAATTATTGCATGATACTACTATTGTGAAAATAGGAGGATAACTGAATAAGATATGTATAAATGTTCAAAAGAAAAAAGGGAGCAGAAAAAGGGAGGGGAGAAAATCACTGGGATAGCAGAAGTTTGTGGGTGGGGCAGTGAAGTAATGAGAAATGTTCAATGGGTGCTCGAAAATATGGGGTGATATTAGGAATAGCACAATGGAGACTAAGGTGCATCTGATCCAGGCCATGGTCTTTGCAATAACTTGTTATACATCAAAGAGTTGGACAATAACTAGGAAGGCTAGAAGGAGAATTGAGGCCTTTGAGCTGTGGTGCTGGAGAAGAGTATTGATTGTACCATGGACAGCTAGGAAAACAAGCAGATTCATCCTGGAGAGGGTTAAACCGGGCGGCTCCTTGGAAACAAGGATTCTGAGGCTTCATCTAACATATTTTGGACATGTTGTAAGGAGGGACCAGTCCTTGGAGAGGGACATCGTGCTTGGGAGGGTGGAGGGACAGCACAGGAAAGGAAGGCCCTCTGGTAGATGGATTGATTCTGTGATTGGGGTAATCAGGATGGTGTATCAGAGACAGCGAGATTGGCACATGACAGAGCAGAGTTTAGGGCTGTTGTATATAGGGTTGCTATGAGTCGCAAGTGACTCGACAGCTCATAACAACAATAATATGAATTATTGTATGAAACACAAAGTACATGTACAAAACCTAGTGCCTATGAATGATTAGATATAAACTAATGAAAAAAATTGAGAGAATTGCTGTAATAAGAGCTTCATTCTTTTAAATAAATCTCTAATTATATGGCTCTCTTCTTCCTCATAGACCTCTCATTGTTTATTGAGGCACTTTATGGTGAAAAATCTTGGTAAATGTTTCAGCTAATTTATGAGTCCTCTGAAGATAGTAGAAAAGCAAACAAGTTTCACAGTCGTGTCCTCACTGAACATGAATTAAGACAGGCATGCCTTGCATTCTTCATACATCAATTAGAATGGTTACACGTTACCACAATTCTAGGTGCCATGTAAAGTACAGTGGGCAGGTAGACAATTCTCAGACTTCAAGAAATCTGTTGTAGGCTTCCCTTTTACTTCTCCCTTTCTCTCCCTGCCCCTCAACTGCTCAAAGGATTTTAAATGCCTACAAATGTAAAGGTAGTTTGTAATTGAGGACACACTTAACCACAAAACACATTCTAGAAATTGGCAAGCCCATGAAATGAACTAAATTTGGTTGTGGTTTTGCTGGCCCCTGCAGCAGAAAAGGAATTCTTTGGGTTAAATATTTTGCATTTTTTACCTGATCATAGACAACATTATAGTTTTTCCGTGTAGATCTAATTGCTTTAGGAATAAGATTTAAAGTAGACTGCATTAATTACAATGTTGACTTTAGAGGATTTATAAAACAAGCAGGGATAGGAAGAGGTAAGCGCCATGATCGCGGACACCATCATGTTCACAATTGAGACTCCAGGATCTATTACAGGGTCAGGATCAGTATAAGTTCTGTGGTTTAATGATAAGGTGTTGTCCTGCCAACCCAAAGGCAGTTGGTTTGAGTCCACTGGCTGCTTTACAGGGAAAAGTTGGACAGTGAGCACATATGCTATTCATAGCCTCTGAAAAACTGCAGGAGGGTCAGCTATCAGTTGGCTGCAACTAGATGGCACATAACAACACAATTCATACACGTTTTGTTTTAAGACATTAATTACAATAGGCAATGTAACCATTCTCAGAGTTAAGGTCTTGGTATACACTATTCACTATATTTATTTGTATGATAAATAATTTTGCCTTCATTTTTCAATCTCAGGGAAGGTGCATTAAATCCCTATAAATCCCATGTTCCCTTTCCCTCTAAAGCCATCCTCCCACCCTTTGTTCACCCCCTTCTGGTCCTTCTGGTCTCAGGTATGGTTTAGGTTCCTTGTCTTGGTATCTCATGGAATGATCTTGTTCCCTTAAGAGTTTTCTTCAGCTTGAAATGATGCATTCTTTGTGGGAGTTTAGACAAGCATCTTTCTCCTCTAAAATTGCTCCCAGGAAACACAAGCCTTGTGTGGGTTTTATCACCGTGGTACCCACATCTCTAGCATGGTACCTTGCTAAGCTACTCAGATATGATGAGTTGTTGTTTTAATAAACTTTGAATCAAGTTAAGAGTAATGAGTGATTATGAGTATGAGGTACTTATAAGAAGTTATAATAAAAACAGTAATGGCAATTGTGATAGAGATGAAAAAAATGATAGTACCTACTGTATTTTAGGCCTTTTACATAAATTATGTCAGTGAATCCCCTTAATAATTATGTGGAGAAAGCATCATTATTATCCCTACTTTTCCACTAGAGCAGAAATTGGAAAGAATCTTGTACCTGCTTGGTTGGTAGACCCCAGCATCCAAACATATATTCATCACCATTATGCAAAATAGCCTTGCTAAATCCTAAGATTTAAAGGAACAAAATGACTGTCCCTCATGTGTCATGAGTAGTATAATGAGTTCTCCTGGAAGAAGCCAAAATAGCATGAGTGTCCATCATCTCACTGTAAAGTTTCTATGTGTTTCTAGCCAGGAGCAGACGATGCAGAATCAGAGGCCATGTGACCCCTTATTCTCAGAGAAGTGGAAAGGAGCAGCTCTCTTTACCCATGTTCATGTCATGCACAGCCTCCTGGCAGAATTGCCCTGTGCTGCAGCTCCATTTATCAGGACTCCACACACATTTGGTTTGTTCATTCCAAAATGCCGCTGTTTATTGCCCTGCAGAACAGCCAAATTATTAAAGTACTAACTCAGACTAATTGAGTGATTGAGCATAGTAGTTCTGAAAAGACTCATTTCTATGTGTGGAAACATGTTTATCATTCAAAGGCACATACAAAACAGCACATGCCCACTGGTAACTTATTTGTGACATTCTTTTCTCTGCCTTGTTTGTTTTATTGTTGGAAAGCAATCCAAACCATATCTGTACAGTCATACACACAAATGGATTTTATTTAAAAATTAAGACTCTGACAAGGGCCGAGCAATTGAGGCACATCCAGCTTTTTTCTGTCCTTGAGCTGTCTAAGTGTTTGTATGCAATGTTTTTGAAATGGCTGTGGTTTTGGAACTGACAATTTCTTAAAGATCTTAGGAGTCTCTCAAGTAAGGGTAGTATAAAGCGTTAAAATATAAAGACATAACACTGACCCAGGAGGAATCACAGGGTTTTCATGTCATAGTAATTAGACTTTTTCTGCAAGCTTTTCCCCTTCATAGACTCATCCTCCAGCAAGACAGGTCCTATTCTCCTGTATCCTTCCAATCCTATCCCCTTCACTGAAAGATCTCTTTGGATCCAAGGGGGCCTTTGGGCTATTAGCCACGAAAATGAATTGTCCTAAAGCTAACTTTTGTTTTAAAGCAAAAATTTCATTTTAGATTGTAGAACAGTGGCAGAAATATCATTTCAAGCCCTAGAATATGCAAGGTTAATAACAAACTTGCTTCAAGGAGAGAAATATGAAAAGTAAAATTGCTAAGTAGGCTGAGGAACTAATCAAGCATATTGTTCCCTTGATTCTAGAAAATTGCAACAAGCTTTTTAGGAAGGTTAAAAAGATGTCCGCGGTGTGCTCTCACTTTACGCTGTCTGTAAACGTGTGTTCTCGCTTCCCTGTGGTGTTAATGGTTCCAAGGGAGCAGAGCATGTGATGAAGATGATGTAGATGCTGACAATCAGATGTTACCCTAACGGAGGGATCTGTCACTAAATGACAGATGGGTCCCTCTTCTGGCTTAACTTCAATTCCACCCTCCCAGCTAAGCCGAACTAGGACCAATCACCATTCTTCAGTCCTAGTGATTATAAACTATTATTTTTTTTTATTTTATCCTTAGAAAAAAACAACACCCTAATAATTTTAGGTGTACTCCAGAACTAGTGATCTCTCCTTTCCTATTTTTTATTTTTTTCAAATTTTGAACAAAGTTTAAAAGGACCGATAGACTCAATAATGTTTTCCAGATTCTCCAAATGAACATTTTTTTCCTGTTTGGTCAGATTTGCTTCCAGGTTTGTTTGTTTTTTCTTTTCTTTTTAAGTTTAAGAAATATTGTTGAAAGTCTAGCTTGCTCTCTCTGCTGCCTGTACAACTTCCTTCCTCAAATCTCTTAGCGTAAATTTGGGAGGCATTTAACCAGTCCATTGTATGTACAATTGTGCTTGTCTGTTTAAAATTTGTTATTGCCTTTTTTTCCCACTTGACATTATTTATGACACCAACCTGTATTTTTTGCCTATAGAAACATCAACACTTTTAACAATTATATAGTATTCTATCTTATAAATATATACCCTTTATTCACTTATCTTTTAGGGGGATTTTAGACCACCTTCACTTTTTCCTACACTTTAAAAAATCTGTAGCTTTTTAAGTTTTTTTATGTTACTTTATGATTCTCTGTGACTTCCTTCTCACGCTCCCCCACTTTGGAGTTATTCTTGCCAAAGAGGTGAGGCACATTGACTCACAGTTTGCCTGAGATAGAGTTGTGTGCCAGGAACTGTGGTACTCAGTTATTGTTATGTCTGTTTAATAGAGGAAGTGAGGCTCAAAACACATTTGTAGCTTTTTAGACAGCATGCAGCACTGTTAGGATGCCAGCCAGTTAGAACAAACCTCCTTATTTCTTTTAGTGTGAGATTCCCTCATATATTTATGTGCACAAAGGCTTTGATAGGGATCTCTGGAGGCCTGGACTGTACTGACTTGTGTGGTGAACCCAAAGGAGGCGCCTTTCTGTTGGTCTGAATCCGCTAGCAGCTCTGAAGGAGATAAAGGGGCTAGCTCAGCCCATTGCATTTTGAAGCCTCTGAAAATCTGCTGGAGTGTCAGTTTTGAGTCAGTCCTGACTTGATAGGAAGGAAACAACAAAGTAACTCCCAAATGACAATTCAAGGGAGCTGTCAGTACACTAAACCCAGGCCGGATGCCTTTAGTCGGTTCCAGCTCAGATTGAGCCCACGTGCGCAGAGGCGAACTGTTCTGCTCAGCATGCTCAAGGCTGGGACCCTTCCGAAGCACGTCTCCTCTCTTGTCTTCCAAGGCACCCCTGGTTGCATTTAAATCACTTACCTTTCATTAGTGCTCAGTGCTTATTTGCACCACCCAGGAATGTAGGCTGTTACTGCTGTCGTTTTTGTTGTGTGCCATCGAGTCAGAAGGGATCCATAACTGACCCTCCAACAAGTGTTCAGAAGCAGAAAAAATCGTATGGGAGAAGATTGTCCATCCTTTTCCCACGGAGCAGCAGGTAGATTTGAACTGCATGCCTTTGGGATTGCAGTGCAGCTTCTTACCACCAGGCCACCAAAACCAGAGAGATCTTCCTGCCACACACAGGAGGGAGTTTTTTCACGATGGCAAGTTCCAGCACCAGGGCTTCCCAGCTGAAGAGGATCAGATAATGCAGACAGAACAGTCAAGTGTGCATGCCTCTGTGTGATTTCAGCCACACTACTCAAAACGTCTTAAACCACAATCTCTCTGGTGCACAGTAATAAAAATGCCTGCAGATGTTGTCTATGTGCCTTTCCCTGCACTTTAAAAAAATTTTTATTAATTTTAGTGAAAGTTTACAGAGACAGGGTTTCCAGTCAATCATTGTTGCTCTTTTCTCCCTGCCCACCCCGTCTGCCTCAATTCACTCTTCTTCTTCAAAAGAAAAAGAAATGCGGAACGCTTCATAAATTTGCGTGTTCTCCTTGTGAAGAGGCCATGCTAATCTACTCTGTACCGTTCCAATTTTAGTATATGTGCTGCCAAAGCGAGCACTCCCTGCACTTTTAAAAATACTAACACAGTCATGTAGCACTTGTGGTGAACATTCCTAATGAAGTCGTACAGAGAAGCCATCTGAATCCCTGTCAAATGATAATCTGAATGTCTTGTTTATGGTACAGGTATCCCAGGAATTGACTGCCTGTTTGGATCCTTGATAAAAGCTTCATGCATCCTGCCACAGAAGACATCCAGAAGGTAACAGTAGCCTGAAAGGTAGTATTTAATTACCTTTAAATGTTTTCAAAGAGGTTCAGCATATTATGACCTGTGCCAAACTTCCCTTTACGCGCTCTGCTGCTGTGCCCCATCGTGTGTTGTACTCAGTGCTAACGGAAAGGCTACATGACTCCAGTGTTGCAAATTCACTAGTGGCTACTCCGGAAAAGATGGGAAGGCACCTTCTGTTAAGAGTTATAGTTTTGGAAGCCTGGTGGCAGAGTGCCATGGGTTGGAAACAATGGCATTGAGAATCAGGGCTTCCCCCCCACTTTTTTTTTATTTCTTTTTTAGGCATTCTTAGAATAGTAGCAGCGCTCCTGTGAACCTACAAAATTGAGATTTTAAAATAGTAAAATTTCAGGGCAAGGTTCCCTTGGAGAATTTTTCCTCTCTTGGCTTCTATTTGTAGCTGCCATTTGAAAATGGTGTATCAATATTATGTCAGTTAAATAAAAGAGTGATGACTTCACTTGTTGAAGAAAGTGTTACCTTTCTTTTCCAAGAAATGTAGCTTAACTGTTTCCTGATTGACATGCTCTTATATTATTCCCCCCCCCGTCAGACGGTTACGCATATTCAATAATTTTTATGCATAAGAAGTAAGGTGAAGCAGTTGCAAAGTCAAGTGGATATGCTTTGCATAGCTTTGAAAATGGTCACTGAATGGAAATTAGTAACAGCAGGGCCATAACTCTAAAGTGAAAAAGCATCACTAAAATGGCCTGGGATTTCTCTTATTCAGAAGAAGACCTAAGGGTGTACAGTTGGAATAGAAGAGGATAAATCTCATTTTAAAAAGCTTGATAATGTAAAAAAAAACCCCAAAAACCCACAACAAAACCCCCACAACCCACTTGTCTGTTTTGTTGTTCACTACATTTAAGGAACTGACTACTAACTCCCTTGAGTGAGTTTTGAAAGGCTCTAAACTGCAGGAAAGGATATTACCCATCTTTTTCCTGTCAAGTAACTTGTGGATCCAAACCATGTGCCTTTGAGTTGCCAGCACAGCTCCTTAACCATTAAGTTACCATAGATCCCTCTTAGCTGTATAGATCTTCCAATAGTTTCACTACATACATACATATGGATTTATCTAACATGGTATTCTTATTAACAATAATGTACTGCTCTAGTGGCCTAGTGGGAAGGGACTGCATTGCCGCCCCAAGGGCATATGGTGCAATTCCACCAGCTGATCTGCAGGAGAAAGATGGACAATTTCCTTCCGTGCATTTTACTGTCTCTGATAAGCTGCTGGAGGGTCAGCTATGGGTCAGTTCTGACTCAATGATACGTAGCAACAAACAACAACTGGTAAATTGTCCCCAGTTGTTCCCAGTGGACTATGTTCTTCTGACCTCTCAGGCATTTATGCCTCCTCTTTTTTTTCCTAGCACGCCATGTTGTCTTTATTTCCTTAGCAATGTCTCCTAATTCTAGAGCTTAGCAAGCAATTTAGAGTATATAATTAATATATGTATGTGATGGCCATAGCTCACGTACCAGAATACAAATATCTATTGTATTCCTTTTCATTTTCTTCCGGTCAGGACCCAGTCTCCTCTGTTGTTGTTCAAGTGCACTGTAGAGTCAGAACAGACCCAGAGCTGACCTTTCAGTGGGTTTTCAAGGCAGCTAATCATATAGGAGGAGATAGCCCATCTTTCTTCTGTGGACTCAAACTACATGCCAATGAGGTTGCAGTGCAGCTTCTAACCACGAGGCCACCAGAGCTCCCTTGACAAATACTATCTAATATCTTCCTATTACTGTTAATCCTATCTTGCTTTCCTCTTCATTTCACAGTCCCTTGAAACTCATGGACTTAATGTATAGTTTAAAGTCAGACATGATTGCCCACAGAATTTCTAGGACTGTGAGATGGTGTGGCATCTTCTAGTCAAGCTCCCCAATCTATGCAGATCGTGTTGGGACAAGGCAAGCTTTTTTGCTTCCTAGTGTGACTGATTTCTCTCTGGCAAACTGCCTGCCTTTCTTGAGTGTTTACCTAGAAAACTGGGAAGGTGTAAGAGCAACACATAAAATGAAGTGAATGGGGCACTGAGGTTGTGTGACTTCTTACTCCGAGTCTTGAATGTAATTACTTGAGGCCTGTATTCCATTTGTTAGTCTTTTTAAGCCCTGAGGCAAGGCTTCTTTAAACATGAAAGTTGTCAAATATGAAAGATAGATCTGAAATGGGGACATTTTTAATGATTGTGTAATTTCTGGGATGAACAATTTAGGCAATAAGTTTACATTTTAGAATCCTCACTTATTCCTTCTTAGAAAGTCTTCTCTTTTAGTAGTAAAAGAAGTTGTGGTGGCATAGTCCACAGGGAGTTAAGCTAAGTCAGGAGAAAGAGAGACAATCTCCTCCCATAGATTTACAGCTTCTGAAAATCCATTGTAGTGTCAGTTATGAACCAGTTCTGACTTGATGGCAATGAGTGAGTGAATGATGCCAACTACCCCCTCTCTGTGGCTTCTTCTCTTTAAGTGGATGGCGCTGATCTCTGCTATTATGAAATCTCAGTCAACTTACTCGACCTCTGAGTTCTGGTTCTTTCATCTGTAAAATGAGGTTTATAGAATTATAGAAACTACCTCATAAAGTAGTTGTATAGGATGAAATGATAATTTAAGTGAAGTGTTAATCAAAATAGCTGACTGACTAACTTTATTGTTTTACTTTTCTAAGTTGTAATTTTAAAGGAAGATTACAGAAATGTTGGATTTTCATTCATTGTTGCACATTTTCCTCCCTTCCCCAGAACAGCCCACAGTGCACCCCTTGTTCCAGATTGTTGACATATATATGCTTAATCTTACATTCTTTTCAGACAGTTCTTCCCCTCATCTGTTCAATGCAGTGTTCATTATCTGTCCACTCTTTTCCTATTCTCTCCCCAACCCCCCCCATGTCTGTCCTATTTTATGCAGCCATATTGTGCAGTATTTCTTTTTGTGACTCAGATTTTGCTCAGCATGAAGTCCTCCAGGCTTAGCCATTTTGTGTCATGTTTTATTATGAATATATTGTTTTTCAGTGCTGCATAATATTCCATTGTGAATATACCATAGATTTTCTGTCCATTCATTTGTTGATGGGCACTTGGCCACTTCCCTTTCTTTACTATTATGAATAATGCAGCAATAAACATTGGGTGTGCATAAAAAAAAAATAAAAAAAAAAAAACAAAAAACAACAAAATAGCTGACTGACATTCAGGAGGAGCCTTGGTGGTGTATTGTTCAAGAGTTTGCCTATCAATTAAAGGCTGTTCTATAGGATAATGGAGCAGCAGTCTGTTTCTGTCAAGATTTACTGCCTTGGAAACTATATGAGATTTTTCTCCTCTGTCCTTGAGGGTGGCTGCGAATTGAAATAGATTTGACAGCAGTGGGTGACAGATAGAAGTACTCAACAAATGATGATCATAATGATTATTCTTAGAAGGAAACATGCGTTTCCAAACTCATTGTTATAGAAAGGTATTTTCAATATTTTGTTTCTCGTAGGATATTGCCCATTGCAGCTTTCAATGAGGCAGGTTATATAGCTATCTGAATTTAAAAAAAAAAAGGCAAAAGAAGTAACCCTGCAAAGTACCATGCATGTAACTAATCTTTGGTAATCATGATCCTGTACAAGCTTCGTTGCTTTGAGAGTCAATGCTACCAGTCTGAGAGCTGGATCTGATTGATGCTTTTATCATTTACCTTTATGTTATGATTTCCTTCCAAATATTTTCATGTACTTGGCAAGAGGATCAAGGAAGCTTTGAGTCTGACTTCAGTTTGTACTTTAAACCAAACTTAAAAGATGGGGTAGTAGATGCAAGCTAAGTTTTTTGGGGAGAGAAGCTAGAAAATGCAAGACAGTGCTTCCAAAATGGTCCTTCTTGCTTCCATTTCTAGTATAGCTCAATAAGTGCTGCTGGGACTGCCATGCCCACAGATAACAGGTATGAGGTGTGATGCACATGCACAGTTATCATTACCTGGAGTCACTGGAGAGTAAAAATAGCAGACAAATTCTAAAGGGAAGTTGGAAGTAAAAACTTTTTGAATAAGGCACCAATACAGAACGGGTCTTTGAAAAAGGAGCTGATGCAATGTGAGGGTGGCTGAGTCTGACTTCTCACTTCATAAAGGAGAACTATTCCCTTCAAGAATGTCTATTGCACCATACAAACAGCTACAAAGTCAGACATGCCATCCCACATGTTCCTGCCCTGTATTTTTACCAATCATTGGGTCCAATATTCATTGCAAGACTCATAGATTTTACTCACATTTATTAGGGAAATAGGCTGGGGAGTGGAGGAAGCATAGACTATCTCACAATGTAAGTCCAAGTTTAGTCCAGAAGTCCCAAACCAGATTAACAAACCACAGTTTCTCCTTCAGTGGAAGTCCAGGTTCAGCTCAACAGCATAGATGCAAGAAACCTCCAGTTTCCTCAATCATCCAACAAACATCTCAAAGCAGTTATAATTCAGTTTTCCCTTCAATCATCCAACAAGCAAAACTTTAACTATGGCCTTTATCTACAGGGTTCCTCTGGTTATACTTTGCCACAGTCTCTTCACTGCAGTGCCATATTCTCTTCACAGTCTTGTGACTAATATCACCACTGTTTTTACAGTGTGGAAAGCACTCTCTTATATTGATCCCATAGCTGTTGATGATTTGAAAGACCACGTGTCTCCAGTTAAAGTGGCTGGAGAGCCTGCCCCCAACAAGGAAAAGCCAATGAACGCCCTAGTCTGTATATTTAAAGCTTTTGGATAGAAGGAAGGGTGTGTTTAATATCATTTGAGGTAGTTCTGGTGGTGTGATGTGTTACATGTTGCACTGCTTACAGAAAGGTAAGTGACTTGAACTCACTATCTGATCCATGAGAGAAAGATTTGAAAATTACTTCCACAAAGATTTAAAGTTTCAGAAAACAGATTGAGGGTTGCTAAGGGTTGGGACAAACTCAATGGAAGTGAGATTTGTAACCTTTTAGTGGTTAAAGCATACAACTGCTAACAGAAATGTTGGCACTGCAAACTGACGAGCCACTCCATAAGAGAAAAATGCAGTTGTCTGTTCCCGTAAAGATTTTCAGGCTTGGAATTCAAAGCATAGATATCTATCTTCTAGGGTTGCTATGAGTCAGAATTAATTTTGGCAGTGGATTGGAATACCTCCAATACAAAATTGTGTGACTTTTTTAAAATGTAAGTTACACAGTTCAGGATAAACTTAGTCAATGGAAAATGAAGCTGGGATTTTGGGAAGGAAAGTTGTAGAGGAAGAAAGCTTCTAATTTTGTGTGTAAACACATCCAAATTTCTGGCTGATTCCTGAAATATGCTTACAAGGAACATACTTAACATAGCACAGACAGAGATTAAAGAACTGAAGTGAGATTCGATCTGCCACCTAAGCGTTAGTATTCAATTTGAGTATAACCAACTTGATTGCCTATTAAAACAAATAAATAGTACTCTTCAGGAAAGGAAAAACAGAATTCATAATCTTCACACCAGGAAGATTGTCAAGGTGAAAACCCAAACTATTTGGCCTATAGGAACCAGGAAATTACGATCCATTCTGAAAAGAAAATGCCATTAATCCAAGATCAATTCTGAGATGATTCAAAATTTTGAGCTGGATTTTGCTGTTGTTAGGGGCTATCTAGTTGCTGATTCATAGCAACCCTGTGAACAACATATTGTTGGTGCACCATCGTCACATAGCTTAAAGCTGTTGTTGCACTCACTCTGTCAATCTATCTCATTGAGTTAGTTAATAGATCAGGATTATAAAACAGCTAATATGACCACACCCAATTAATCAAACAAAAATAAATTCATAAATAAAGGGTATAAACAGAAAACCAAATGAACATTGCAGAACTGCAAAATACAGCATTTAAAATGAAATTAACTTCAAAAATCTTAAATCAGAATGGAATTAATGGGAGACACTGTCATTAAACTTGCAGATAGATCAAGAAAATGTCTTTCTAAAGATCAAATAGAAGAATGACTTAAAATTAAAAAGCCAAATATCCAGCTTCCAGAAGGAAAGGAAAAAGGGAATTGGATAAAAGACATTTTTGAAGAAATATTGGCATATTTTTCTTCCAAATTTGGAGAACATGTCATTTTATATAGAAACTCAGTGAAACCCAAACAAGATAAATTAGAAGGAAATAATGTTTAGGCATAACACATTCAAGCTGTTAAATAACAACAAAAGATAATATTCTAATAGTATCCAGAGGAAAAACAAGATACATTACTTTCAAGGGAATAATACTTTAAATAAATAGTGAAATGGTATTTGTAAAGTGCAGGGGGAAAGGGCTATTGACTCAGAATTTATAATGAAAATATTGCTTAAGAATGAAGACAAAGGAAAGACATTCTCAGATAAAGGAAAACTAATAATTTGCTAGCAAACTTACCTCATGTTGTTGTGAGTTTCTGTTGAGTTGCCTACTACTCCTTGCATCTCTATAAACAACAGCCTGAAACCTTACTCTATCCTGCCCGCTTCTCATAATCTCCATCAGGCTGGAGTCTGTTATTGCAGTCACTGTGTCAATCTGTCTTATTAAAGGGTTTTCATTTCTTTTGGTGACCTTCTTTCACTTGATGGTATTTTTTTCCAGGACCTGGACTCTCCTCAAAACATGCCTAGGATGATGTGTAAGACCAAGTTGTCTCTAAGGAGCAACTTGATCGTTTTACTTTCAAGGCAGATTTCTTTGTTCATTTGACAGTCGGTGAAATCTTCACTACTCTTTTCCAGTACCACAGTTCAAAGGCATTGATTCTTCTTGAGTCTTCTTTCTTCATTGTCCAACGTTCATATGCATACCAAATAATTTAAAATAGCATAACTTGTATCAAGGGCACCTGACTTTTCAAGCTGACACCCTTGTTCTTTAACAGTTTAAGGAGTAGACTTTTCCTAACACAATAGATCTTTTGACTCGTTAAGCAAAGATTTTGATTGTGGATCCAGGTAAAATTACATCATTGACAACTTAAGGCTTTTCTCCATCTAAAATTATGTTGGTCCAGTGATGAGAATTTTAGTCTTCTTGATGTCGAGTTGTGTGTAATTCATAATGAAGACTATATTCTTTGGTCTTCTTCAAAGATTTAAAGTTTCAGAAAACAGATTGAGGG
>NW_006400146.1:795119-808904 GCF_000299155.1 Elephantulus edwardii
TATAGATATGCATGTGATGATTATCATATAAAGAATATGAAATGGTTCATTAATACAGTCTCAAAAAATCAATAGAGTAGTTAAAATTTTATTGTAAAGGATATGAAATTAGCTCTGAAAACAGAAGATTCACTCTTAGAAACAGAAAATTTCAAAAGGTGGCTCCAGATAAAATTCATCAAAGACAAACTGGGATCAAACTTAGATTGCCTAGTCTATTGTAGAAAGAAACTGCCAAATACAGCCAAGAAAGGCACAACCTAGAGAGGATAAAATTGATGAAAGAGACTTTCTAAAGATTAAATCCCTGTGTATATAAAAAAATATTTTCCTACAGAGTGAAAAGAAAACCTACAGACTGAGAAATAACATTTGGCCATTTCAGACAAGGGTCTCATATTCAAAGTTTACAGAACCCTATAAGGCCTCCACAAGAAAAAGACTAATAACACAAAAAGACTAATAACACAATTACAAAATGAGCAAAAGACATGGAAAGACTTTTCACAGAGGAAGATATTCAGATGGCCAAAAGATACAAGAAGAAATGTTCAGAATCACTGGCAATAAGAGAGATGCAAATCAAAACCACAATAAGATACCATACCCCAGTAGCAATGACAAAGTTTAGTAGGACAGCAAGTAATAAATGTTGGAGAAGATGTGGTGAGATAGGAACTCTTATACACTGTTGGTTGGTGGGACTGTAAAATGATATAACCACTCTGGAAGTCAGCTTGACATTTTTTCATAATGCTGAAAATAGAAATTTTATATTCCATTGCTTAGAACATGTTGTTGTTGTTGTTGTTGTTGTTAGGTGCCATCAAGTCGTAGACGACTCATAGCGACCCTATAAACGAACAGCCTGAGCACTGTTCGTACATAGAGTTTCCGGAGACAAGCCATTTTGGAAGTGGACGCCGCACCTGCTTCCAGGCTTGTTGGGAAGCTCCAGCAAACACTGTCCACCATGGGTAACCATTACCACGTTTGGCACCTGGAGAATATGAGAACTGAGGCACAAATGGAGATTTGTCCACCCATATTCATAGTAGCTTTATTCACCATTGCAAGAACATGGAAACAATCAAAATGTCCAACTGCAATAGAATGGATTGAGAAATTATGGTACATTCACACAATGGAGTACTAAGAAACATGCAGGAACAATGATTTTGTAAATCACCACCTAACTTTGGAGGGACTAGAAAGCATTATGCTAAGTGAACTAACACAGTCCTGAAAGGATAAATACTGTATAAGGACATTACTGTAGAACATGTATGAGGATCCAAAGGAGGGGGGGGTGTGAGGGTGAGTGCAGAGGGGTGGAGGAGGTTAATCTTAGGATTGCACAATTTGATGGGTGGCAGGAGTTATGGGTAAAGGAAATGGGAAATATCCAGTGAGAAAAACAGTGTATACAAACTTTGTAAGTAAAAATTTAATATAAAAATTTACTTTGTAAGTATAAAATAAAAATTGTATTAAAAAGCAAAAAAAGAAGACATGGTAAAGGGCTGTAACAAAATATGTAAAACCTTAAGATTAGAAAACCAAATGGGAAGAACATTATTGAAAGTTTTCAAATTGGAACACTAAAGAGAAAATTCAAACCTCAAGTTAGAATACTGAAGCATTCTATATACAACTAAACGTTGTAGGAAGCAGTAAAGTAAGATGGAAAAAAAATACAGAGTCACACTATCAAAAAGTGTTAACTAGTGTTCAACAATTTCATAGGCAGTATGTGATTAGGAACCACTGATTAGACACTAAAGAAAGAAGTTCAAGCAGTGCTGAAGGCATTGACACACCAAGGCTCTAGGAATTTACAGGATACCAACAAAGATGTTTCAATCAACAGATGCAACACTGGAAATGCTTATTTATCTATACCAAGAAATTTGGAAAATAGCAAGCTGGCCAGACAAGGGGAAAGATACTCACAATGATGTCTATTCTAAATAAAAGTGACCTACCAGAGTGCAAGAATTATATAACTGTAAGAATAATACAACGGAATCTTGATGATGATTATGAATATAACCAAATGCAGCCACCTAACAGCAGATAACTTGCCAGAAATTAAAGTCCAATTCAGAAGAGAATATGGAATAAGGTAGATCATTGCTGATGTCCGATGGGCCTTCACTTAAGCACACACTATTAGGAAAATGTTTACTTGTATTTTATCAACTATATGTATTGAAACAAATTATGAATAACATTACAGAAACTGGACATTCCAGAGCACTTGGTGGCATAGAATGTAGGGAGCTGCCCAGCTGACTTTGAGTCTGAAACTCTCTTGGGTTTGAATCAACCAGCCCCCTCATTAGGAGAAAGATGGACAGGCCCCCCTGTGCAATTTACTGCCTCCTGAAAACCCATTGGAGAGTCAGCTAAGAGCTGGTTCCAACTCACTGGAGGTGAGTGAGTGAATGTGCTTATAAACAACTTGTGCAAGGATCGAAAGACATGAGTATTACCTTATTCTAAGCAACCAGGAAATTAGAAGACAAATTGCACTGGGAAAAGGCTGTCAGAGACCTCACTAAAGTACCGAAGAGCAACGATGTCAGTCTGGAGACTAAGGTGTGCCAATACAGGCCATGGTCTCTGCAGTTACTTGCTATGCATCAGAAAGCTGGACAATGACTAGGAATGATAGAAGGAGAATGGATGCCTTTGAGCTGTGGTGCTGAAAAAGAGTATTGACTATATGCTAGGAGAACAAACAAATTCATCCTTGAGAGGGTGAGACCAAGGCTGCTCCTTGGAAGAAAGAATTCTGAAACTTTGTATGACATACTTCGGACATGTTGCAAGGAGGGATCGGTCCTTGAAGAGGAACGTCATGCTTGGGAAGGTAGAGGAACAGCGGAAGAAAAGAAGACCTTCGATGAGATGGATTGATTCAGTGTCTGGGGAAATGGGAGTAAGTGTGCTGTAGACAGTAAGATTGGCACAGGGTAGAGCAAGGCTAAGGGCTGTTGTACACAGGCTCTCTGTGAGTCACAGGTAACTCAATGGCACATAACAACAACAATAACAAGTTGGAAAGGTGAGTGGTAATTTGTAACCTTTAACTATACTTATTCTGACTTTGTAAAGACTTAATAGTCCAAGAAGCTAGACTGTAGGAAGAAGAATATGGCATCAAATTGCAGGAATACTCATTGTCTGTATGTGATAGGCAGATGACACAACCTTGTTTACTGAAAATAAAAGATAGTTGATTAAAAAAAAAGACTACAGCCTTCACTGTGACTAGCACCTGAATGTAGAGAAAATAAAAATTCTTGCAACTGATCTAATAGGGAACATGACAATAAATAGAGAAAATATTGATGATGTCAATAATTGCATTCTCCTTGAATCAGCAATCAACGTGTATGGAAGCAGCACTCCAGAAATCTATCTGCTCAAAATAGTTTTTTAAAGTTGTAAAAAGCAAAGATAACACTTTGATTACTAAGGTCTTCCTGACACAAGCTGTAGTTTCTTTATTTGCATGTAAAACCTGCATAATGGAAGGAAACAAGGTAGGAGCAGAATCATTACATTCAAATTGTAGTACTGATGAAGACTATTGGATAGAATGAAGAAGCCAGAGCAGAAAACAAATAGTTTTAGAGGGAATAAAACTGAATCTATCATAGATGAGATGATGGAAAAGTTTGTCTCAAAGATTTGGATATGTTTTAAGAAAAGAACTGCATTGAAACAGATGAGGAAGAAAACTCTTTAAAAGGGATATATGATTAGGTATTATTGTCATGACAGGAGTCCAGAGCGAAGGCTGCATAGTAGAGTAGACTTGGGGGGGAGGGATTGTATAACAATGAAAGAATTTTTATTTTACTTTTTAAAGAAAGAACAAAGTAGTGGGGGTGGGCAGAGAGAAAAGTGCAACAATGATTGAATAGAAATCCAAAGTCTCTGTACATTTTCATTAACATTTATAATAGTAAAAAAAATAATAAAATAAAAAATAACATCGCATTTGATGATAAAGTAGACAAGAACAGAGGAACAAGAAGATAGATGCAAACAGAAAATGAAAAATAAAACTGTCGCTCTAAATGAGTTCACATAAGTTATCACATTAATAAATGAAAAGTCATGAACTTAATATTTTTCTCTTTTTTATTATAATAGTTTATTTACAAAACTAGACAACATTGTTTTTCAGACCAGATCTTGCACTTTCTCTCACTCCCCCACCCATCAAGTTGTGCCACCTCATGATTAATCACTCCCACAAACACATATCCTCATCCCTCTGCTTCCACCCTCCTTCCCTGTTGATCTACATACTCATTCTATAATAATGGTTTTATACAATATTTGTCCTTGTGGGACTGATCTAGTTCACTCAGCATAATACTCTCCAGTCGCTCCCAATCTAGGTAATAATTTACAAAACTGTTGCTGCGTAGTAGTCCAGTGTGTGAATGTACCATAATTTCTCAATCCATTAGATTGTGGTTGGACATTTGGGCTGTTTCCATGTTCTTGCGATGGTGAATAATGCTGCTATGAACATTGGTGTACAAGTCTCTGTTTGTGCCTCAGTTCTAATTTTGTCATGGTATATTCCAAGCAGTGGAATAGCTGGGTCATTTTTTTAAAAAACTGTATTCTCTTAAGTGATGTTCTTTAAGTATAAAGATACAAGTTTAAAATAAACTAGCAGAGTTAGGGGGAAGATATACCATGCAAATAGCATAAGAATTCAAGAGCAGCTATATTAATAGCAAACAAACTCAACTTTAAGATGAGAAGATTAGTAACAGTGATGAACTTCCTAGTAATGAAAACATCAGTCCATTAAGAAAACATTAGAATTATAAGAGTATAAACACTGAATTTATAATATCAAGTGAGACCCCTTTATGTACTGTTTTGTTTTGTTTTTGTGGGTTGTTTTTTTTTTTAGTATAGAATATAGCTCTGGTTGCCTAGTAGCAAGAAGCTGTGCAGCAACCCCAAAGGCACGTGGTTCGAGGCCACCAGACACTCAATGGGAGAAGGATGGGCAATTTCCTCCTGTGCCATTACTGTCTCTGAAAACCCCCCAGAGGGTCAGCTATGGGTCAGTTCTGACTTGACGGTCCAAAACAACAATAGCAATCTGATAATGAGGGCGCTCTGGTGGCCTAATGGTAAGAATCTATGCTGCATTCCTAAAGGACACTGTTTAAATCCCCTAGTTTCTCCGCTGAAGAAGGTTAAGACAGTCTCCTCCCTAGTGATTACTTCCTCTGAAAACCCACAGGAGGGTCTCCTTTGTGTTGGCTCCAACATGATGGCACAGGACATCGGATAAAGATTTAAGAGATGCAGATAGCTCATTATTTTAAACTTAAAGTCATTAACAATTTTAAAATATCTTGAATTGGTAGAACCAAGCAGATGAAAAAAAAATGTGCTTGGGAAGTGCAGAGTATCTCTGACTGCTTATTAGTTTCTCCAAGAAGAAGACCTCCTTGAAGATGAATAGATATAGTGACTGCAATAATGGGTTCAAATACAGCAATAGTTATTGTCTCACCCAGCCCAGGAACTGTGAAGCTCCGTACACTGAGTGCCAAATTTTGAGTCCTTTATTAGCCGATGGCCAAGGCTGAGCTCATGCTCCAAAGGACCCTCAACCCTGAGTGATTTAATAAAAACAAAACAACATAAAACCTGCAAATAAGTTGGTTACAGTTAGGCTTGGTTCGGAAAGAAGCTGACCCTACTCTAAAAAGCAAAAGCAATTTACAGAAGCAGACAAGATCCTGAGAGGTTAATACCCCACCCTATGAGCAGGTAGCTCATCGCAGAGGCAGAAAATCCCATCCTGTGGTTTCACCTTGTTTTGCTCTCTACAGTCAACCAATACAATACAATACAATACAATACAATACAATACAATACAATACAATACAATACAATACAGCGTATTGAGCTACATAGCCTACTTAAAGAAAGCAAGGCATTTATAAACAAGGAAATGACTCCTGGACCAGGATGGAGTTTGTTATGCTCACTTAAGTACTTCAGTTGTAAAGAGGGACAGGATTGGGCACTGATTCATTCTGTTGTGTATACAGTCATTATGAGAAAGGGTCGAGTTAACAGCACCTAACAACAACAAAAACTAAAAAGTGTTTCACCCTTTGGTATGTCTTCATTTAATACATTTTACATAACTGAGAGCCTCTTATGTTCTGGTAGTCAAACTTGTTGTCGTTGTGTGATGTGGAGTGGGAACCAACCCACAGCTGCTCCTCCAATGGGTTTTCAGAGGTAATAAATCACATGGGAGATTGCCCGTCTTTCTCCCATAGTCAAACTAGATATCATCATAATTCATTTAAGCACTAGAAAAGAGCTTCTATTTAATTTGTATGTGCCCAAAACAACTATTAAGTCTATTCTGATTGATTTTCTCAGCACACAAGTGGGTAAATATTTTGAATACTATAAAATCGTTCTATCAATTTGAAGCATTTTCCCCGTTTGCCAGTGAAAGGACATCAGGGCGAATCTTTATTTTGCCCATGTCATGTATCTGATAGAAGGACAGCGGAAGCAGGCTCCAAATCCAAGCCTGTCAACTGGCATTGTTATTAGGTATGCATCTGAGATCTAGAGTGCCCTTTGCTGAACTCCCTTGAGGATAAATGAACATTTTAATGGCGTGTCTGGCTGTATTATGGGTCAAATCAATGGCTATGAAACGTGAAGAACCATTATTCTGTCCCAGTCATCTGGGTACAATTAAGCCCAAGAAATTCACATGGATGCCCTTTTGATGGAGTTCTGTATTGCCAATGGACATATTTATAGCAGGAATTTAGTGACGTGGACAACTTTTTCAGATTTCCATGTGTTCTGTGACACAGAAGAAGGGCAGCGGATTTGGATCCTAGCCTAGTTGGGGGCAACATTTTATAACGGAGCATGGAGTTCAGAGAAATAAACGATTTCTAAATGATGTTTAAGGGTTTTGGGTTTTACTACTTCCAATTAATGGAACTGCATATTTTTTTTCCTTAACAGGTCAATATTTCAGACTTTTCAAATGCTACAACGTATTAAGTACCATGCTTGACATTTTGGCAAATACTTTCCTTGACTGTTCACAGCAAACTTAGGAAATAGTTGTCATTTTATTTAAAAATACACTCCCTGATGCTTCCATATTTTCTCCTCTACCTAGAAGAGAAGTGTTTGCTCCTCTCCATGGCATCCTCAACTCATTTTATTACTATCGAGTTGAAACTCATGTATAACTTTCTTTTCAGCGGGTGGCTAAGATTTTAAATTACATGGAAGGATTTGCCTGTCTCTCTCCCATGGAGGCAACTGATGGACCACTGGAGAGACATCACCTCTGAGTGAGCAGCTCAGCTATCTCTGGGCTCTGCCACTAGAGTTCTTTCAAACAATACTAAGCTTTGGCTTCACTATCCTTGCTAGTGAGATTTCCTGCACCTTTTCGGAAACGTGGGTGAGAGTTCCTAGCATGAAGTTGAGTCGTGGCTTTCTGACTAGCCAGCTAAGAAATCTCTAGCTCTTTTGATGTAGCTTATGAAAAAAAATCACGTGAGGCTAATAACTGAGTTGGAATCAACTCAAGGGCACAACAATATATATAACAAAAAAAAAATCAACCAAACCAATTTTCATCAAGTTAGTTTTGAGTCCTAATGAGCTCATGCGTGACAAAGGGTAACTGTATTTATAGAGTGGGGTTTTTTTTATTGCAATCTTCATGGATTTAAATGTCCAGCTCTACTGTTACTGAGTGGCTTCCAATGCCAACTTTTGTGTTACTCGACAAAGGTAAACTGTTTATGCCGCCCAGGCACTTCAAGATAGCTTATAGCCAACTGAAAAGAAGATTAATAAAATACAGAAAGGAAAAAAATCAGAAAATAAGTCGGCCAACCATTATGGATAATTGTGTTGCCAATATACATTTAGCCTGAATACTTACTCTGTGTTTTCAGTCAGAGGAGAGAGGGGAGGAGCACAAGCTTAGTATTCTCACTGTCAAAAAGGTAAAATGTATCTGTTCCTTCACAAAAGCAATTTTTCTTACCCCCAAATACTGGGGGAAATAAATCCCCCCCTTGTATTATTTCCAAGACCCTTTTTCTATTTCTACAGGCTTTTAAAAATGGAAACACACCTAAAAATGCGTACTGGTAGAATTACATGAGGCTACATTTATAAACAGAGAGCTCTGGCTGCCTAGTGGCAAGAAGCTGTGCTGCAATCCCAAAGGCATGAGGTTCGAGTCCACCAGTTGCTCCATGGGAGAAGGATGGACAATCTCCTCTTGTGCAATTTGCCTCTGAAAATCTGCTAGAGGGTCAGCTATGGGTTGGTTCTGACTCAATGGTACACAATAACAACAACAACACATTTATAAATGCATTATCATTGTGCCCGATGGAGGTTCTCAATAAATACTGAGTTTGCTTTTTCTTTCCACTGCCTCCAAGTCGATTCTGACTCATGTTGACCTAGTGGATTTTCAAGGCTGGAAGTCTCTGTGGGAGGGGGCTGCCCATCTGTCTTCCATGGAGTGGCTGGTGGATTTGAACTGCTGACCTTTCCATCCTCAGCATAATACATAAATGCAATATGCCACCAGGGCTCCTTTTCCTTCCTGCATAACCCCAATAAAAGTTCACAGTAGTAATCTCAGGAGAGTGAGACTGTAATTGACTTTTTAAAAACATCCATATGGTTCATTTCTTTGGACCAATTGTTAGCTGTCTCCAAGTTGAGGCTGACATAAGATAACCCCCATGCACATGCTGCAAACAACAGGCTGTGGTGACTCATGGGCTTTCATGGCAAGACTTGCCGATCTCCAGCCCTTTCTTCTTAGCCCGCTATTGTCTTTAAGCTTTGCTGAGACCTGCTCTGTATCAAAGTATTGTACAAACCTCCACTGATAAATGAGGGCTGCATTCACTGGCCAGGGGTAAAATAAAAATACGACTCCACAATGATTGGCACAGTGGACTTAAGCACAGCAGACAGTGAGGTGGGCATAGAGGGAGCAGGGTTTCTTCAGAGAAGACGCAGTGCCTGGAAAGAACATTTCTGTAATAACGCTGTGTTGCCAGCCATGGTGAGAAGTACTTTAAAATCTCTCCAATAACCCTGTAGAGCAGATGTTACTGCTCTTATTTTATAAATGAAGAAGCGGAGCCTCGCAGAAGTGACCTAACTAGATCAAAGTGACATGTCAGGGGTTTGTTTGGAATTTGAACCACAAAAATCTGTCATCCAAGCCTGGTTGTGCGACTTCCCTCACCCCACATGCCATACGGCTTCTGAAATATTGATGGGGGAGGGAAATGACCGTGTTTTATATCATCCTCAAGAATAAGTCTAGTTTACAAAACAGCTTATGTATGGAACCAGCGCGTGCTGGATTAGAATTTGTGCACTGTAAAATCACCAATGGACAGTCATGGCTACCTGAGTGCCACACCCCAAGCCCTTTACAACATCCTTTAAATATCCCTCTTTTGGGTTTGTGCTTTCTTGTTTGATTTTTTTTTTTTTTAAATAACTTCTCAGTCGAGACTGGGAGCTTTGGAGAGTGACAGGGAGTCAGGTCACGGCAGGGACCAGCAGTAACAGCTTTGCCAATACAGTTGGAATGTTCTTCAACTGCGAAGCTTATTTAATGAAAAGAGACCCAAAAAACCCTTTCTGCTAATGTGTAGTGCTCTCTTGTCAGTTTGAAATGAGCAAACTGTCAGCCTGCCGATTACCATGCATACAGTATGTGCTCATTAAATCATGCACTGTGGGTTTCTTCAGGTTGTCAAATTGTTTAATTGAAAAAATGTGTAGAATCGCTCTTACAGAGAAGAGGCAGGAATCAAAGGGCTGGAGAGCTCGTGCTTAATATTTCGGAGTTTGCTTTTGATTGCAGCCAGAAATTGTTCTGTTTTACAGTTTTGATTAAAGGACAATTCCTTCTGCTTTCTTGCTTTGCTTCTTATTTTTTTGTTTGTTTTTGGTTTGGGTTGGGGTGTTTTTTTGTTTGTTTGTTTATAATCCAAACTCTGTAATTATAATGGAGCTGCTTTTGTAATAGAATTACTAAATCATTCTGCCAGCAGGTGAGAACCAAAAGGAGCGGCTCTGTGTTTTGTGCCCTAATCCAAAGGCTGATTTGGGTGTGTTGCTGTAATCCAAAGGCTGACTTGGGTATGTTGGGACAGAAACAACCTGAGACTGATCGACCCGAAAGTGTTTTAGTGTTGTTTAGTCTCTGGGGTAAAGCCTTTTGATTTTGGTGGGAGATTTAGGCCTAATCAAAGAGCCCTAGTGGTGCAATGGTTAAGCACGTTAGTGCTAATCATAAAGCCCTTGAAACAAAGCCAAAGACTGCTCCCTGGGGTGGGTGGTCTTCTACATCCATAGAGATTCCAGCTTTGAAAACCCTGTGGGACAATCCTATTCTGTCTTCTAGGTTCCCGAGGAGTTAGAACTCATGCCTCAGAGACGTGAAGGGTGAGACTCCATTATCGCCTCGATGGCTGGATGAATCCTTTCTGAGGTCTAATGCCTTAGGCTGATGGCGAGTCTCAATTTGTTAGTGCTTTAGCTTCTTAAAAATACCAATGTACAGACTCTAGCCCAGACCAAATAATCAAAATTGTCGGGGGAGATGATTTTAAAAAGCTTTTCAGCCGGTTCTAAGGTGAGCAAGGGCCGAGGGAGATGACGTAAGATTGGGAGTGTGGCAGGTGTGAAAGCCTCAGTCCTCAGAACGTGTTGACTGTCACGTGCAGCCTGGAGCGTCTCGGAGGAAAGGTTTGGTGATCTTCTGTTGTAAGTTCACAGTCTTGAAATCCCCGTGGGAGGGTGCTCTCTGTTCTGCACACTCAGGGTCAGGTTGTCACAAGTCAGAATTGTCCTCTCAGAACTAATCTCAGCAGCTATTATCATCAACATGCCCACATGAAACACTGTGTCCTAGAGAGGTTAATGAACACCTTTTCGAGTTTTTCTTTCTTTCATTGTTATCATGCTGAAACTGACTCATAGCTGACCTTCCATTGTATTTCTAAGGCTGTAAATCACATAGGAGGATGCTAGATATATTTCTCCTGCTGTAGTTTCAGAGAGTTAAAAAAAATAAAATAAAATTTAAAAAGATGCTTCCAAGTCTCCATTTAGATCTGTGGAGGTGGAACCCTGGAATCTCTGGGTTAAGTTTTGGGGGTTTTTAATAATATTCAGGGTAATTCAGATATTCAAGGTGAAGTTTTGTTATTGTTTTTGTGTGTTGTCAAGTTGAAACTGACCCATAGCTGACTCTCCAGTGGGTTATAAGAGGCAGTGAATTCCTGGGAAGACATTGCCCATCCTTCTTCCTCAGAACAGCTGATGGATTAGAACCATGTGCCTTTGGGATTGTAGCACAGTTTCTAATCACTAGGCCTCCAGAATTCTGGTGGAACATTTTTTTAGTGATAAGGATTTTAATGCATTCATTTGATTTAAACACAGGATTAACTGTAAATTCACATATTGTTCTAATTGTATCAGTTTTATGTTGTTGCTATGTGCCATCAAGTTGCTTGTGACTCATAGCAACCCTATGCAGCTCTGAACCCTGTTCTATCCTAAGCCAATCTTAGTGTCTCTGACACATCCACTGAGTCAACCCATGTCAAGTGTCTTCCTCTCTTGTGCTGTCTCTCTAACCTCTCAAGCATGATGTCCCTTTCCAAGGACTGATCCCCTTTCAGCACGCCCAAAATATGTCAGATGGAGCTTTAGAATCCTTGCTTCCAAGGAGAAGCCTGGTTTCACCCTCTCCAGGAAGAATTTGTTTGTTCACCTAGTGGTCTGTGGTATATTCTCCTCTTCTCTAGGGCCACAGCGCAAAGATATCACTTCTCCTTCTTTGACCTGTAGTCATTGTCCTCCCACTATTAAATGCCATATGAAACTCAGAAAAGTACACATACTTTGTAACCTTTTGGACCTGCTGTCAGTTGTTATTAACTGCCTCTGAGTTGACCACCAACTCATGCACTTTCTTCACAACAGAAACTCCGTCCTCGCTGCCAGTGGGTGCAGACTGGACAGTGGTGACCCACACTGCTTTCACGGGTTTCCTGAAGTAGAGCACCAAGCCTTTCTTTCTAGTCTGTTTTCCTCTGGAAACTTCATGAAAATCTGCCCAACACTGAGTGAACATGAAATCATTCCTTGGCTCAGGAATGGTGACTGTGTATGGGGTGCATTGGTTGGGAATGGAACCCTAGTTTACTGAATAAAAGATGAGAATAATTCTACCATTAAACTATCAGCACCTTCTTATTTTTACGTGCCTACATTTAATGCCTAGGGCCAATTGCTAGCTGCAGCAGAACAAAGATTGGAGCCTTCCATGTGGGTTGCATCTCAACATCAAGAAGACACATTTCTTCACTATTGAACTGATAAGCAACATCATGATAGATGGAGAAAAGATTGATGTTATCAAAGATATCATCTTACTTGGATCCACAGTCAACACCCTTGATACCAGCAGTCCGCAGATCAGGTGATGTATTGCATTGGGAAAGTCCACTGTCAGGGACTTCTCAAACTATATAACAATAATATTAGTGTGATGGCTAAAGTACTCCTAATTCAGGCCATAGTCTCTTCAGTCACTTGCTATGCATCTGAGAACTGGACAGTGAATAAGGAAGGCAGAAGAATTGAAGTCTTTGAGTTATGGCATTGGAGAAAAATACGGAATATCCCATGGCCTACCAAAAGAACAAAGAGCTATGTCTTGGAGAAGGTATAGCCAGAGTGCTCCTTGGGGACAAAGATAGTGATGCATCATCTCAAATACTTTGGGCATGTTGCCAAGAGAGGTTATTCCTTGGGAAGGAATATCATGCTTTGAAAGGTAGAGGACAGCTGAAGACAGGAACACTGTCAATGAGATGAATTTATGAAGTGGCAGCAACAATGGATTCAAGTGAGGATCACACAGGATAGAACAGGGTTCATACATGTTGTCCATAGGGTCGATTTGTGTCAGACACAACTCAACAGCAACAACATACAAATATTGACAACTCAAAGAAAAATTTGTTTTATTTCAATCTATGAAGAAATCACTAAGATTAGATACCATAATATTTAGATGTCAACAAAATGAACAGTTTATTATTGATATTAATTGCCAGATTAAGTATTTATAAAAAGTTTTTCCTTTTAGAAACATCATGTGTATTAGCTTTACTCACATCTCAAGAATTTTTGAAAATGAGTGCTGATTGCTGGAAAATCATCACAATTTTTGAGATTCAAATGAGCAAATTATATGTAATCAAATAATTTCAAAAGCAAAGCAAGGAAATTCATTTTCTAGATTTCACAACCAAAACCTATTTGGTGTAGTGGAACTGATATAATGTGGGTTTGAGCTTCCCAAATACAATGTGCATAGCATCCTGACTATTACAGATCACGGATTTCAGAAGAACTAAAGGATATTGTTCTATTTTCCAATCTTGTTGACAAGGATCTCAAAACATGTGCAAGTAACCTTATAAAGGTATCAACCCAACTGACATTGAGTTTATTTCAACTAATCATCAACCCATGTTTTGCAGAAACACTTTCAAGACATTTCTTTTTAATAAAAGTCTACCATACTTTTCAGGGGAAGCCTCTAGGTGGATTTGAATAGCCAACCTTTTCATTAATGGTCTATTTGCACCACCCAGAGACTCA
>NW_006400146.1:810149-821726 GCF_000299155.1 Elephantulus edwardii
TTTCTATCATCCCTAGTCATTATCCAGCTCTCTGATGCATAGCATGCAATTGCAAAGACTATGGCCTGAATCAGACACACCTTAGTCTCTAGCCTGGCATCATTGCTCTTCAGTACTCCGGAGAGGTCCCTGAGAGCTGACTTTCCCAATGCAATTCGTCTCTTGATTTCCTGGCGATTGGTACCAAGAGTGTTGATTGTGGAGCCAAGCAAACCAAAAATTGTTAACCATCTAAATCTCTTCACCATCCATAATGATGCTGCCAATTGGCTCTGTGGTGAGAATCTTTGTTTTCTTAATGTTAAGCTTCAATCCATATGGAAGTCCTTGACCTTCTGCAGTAAGAGCTTCAGGTTTTCCTCAGTTTCAGCAAGCAAGGCTGTGTCATCTGCATAAGACAGGTTTCTAATGAATCTTCCTCCAATCCTGATTCCACATTCCTCCTCATACAGCCCAGTG
Source organism: Elephantulus edwardii (assembly GCF_000299155.1). Classification (NCBI taxonomy): domain Eukaryota; kingdom Metazoa; phylum Chordata; class Mammalia; order Macroscelidea; family Macroscelididae; genus Elephantulus; species Elephantulus edwardii. The sequence continues at coordinate 810,609 of NW_006400146.1, forward strand.
TCCCAGATGAGACTCTTAATATTGCATTAGAGCGCCAAGAAGCCAAAGCTAAAGGAAGAAATAAAGAATTAAAGTGCTGAACAGAAGATGACAAAGGGCAGCTCGGGATGACAAAGCAAGGATGAAATGTACAAAAAAATGGAGTCAGAAAATCAAAAGAGCCAAACTTGCTCAGCATTTCTTAAGCTGAAGGAATTGAAAAACAAATTCAAACTATGAGTAGCAATACTTAAGAATGCTTTGGGCAGAATGTTAAATGATCCAAGAAACATTAAAAGAAGATGGAAAGAGTCACTGTACCAGAAGGAAGTGGCTGAGACAGAAGAATTTCATGAAACAACATACAAGCAAGAGCCAGTGGTAATGAAAGAGAAAGTTCAAGCTGCTCTGAAAGACTTGATAAAAAACCAAGGCTCCAGGAGTTGACAGCATACCAATTGACATATTTCAACAAACAGACTCTGCATTGGATGTGCTCACTAAGTTGTGCTAAGAAAACTGGAGAACAGCCAGCTGCCCAACTGACTGGAAGAGATCGATACTTGTTCCCATTCCAAAGAACGGTGATCCAACAGAGTGTAGATATTATCGAATAATATCATTAATATCACATGCAAGTAAGATTCTGCTGAAAATTATCCAAAAAATGACTGGAGCAATACATCAACAAAGAGCTGCCATATGTACAAGCTGGCTTTAGAAGAGGCCATGGTACTAGGGATATTATAATTAATGTTAGATGGGTCTTGGCTGAAAGCAGAGAATACCAGGGGAATGTCTTTCTGTGCTTCATTGACTATGAAAAGACTTTTGACTGTATAGATCACTATAAACTGTGGCTGACGCTGAGAACAATGAGAATCCCAGAACGTTTGATTGTACTTATGTGAAACCTATACTTGGACCAAGAGGCAGTCATCAGAACACGACAAGAAGACACTGCAAGGTTCAAAATCCGAAAGGATGTTTGCCAGGAATGTATTCTATCTCCATACCTTTTCAATCTGTATGCAGAACAGGTCATCTGGGATGCTGGGCTATACAAGGAGGAATGTGGAAGTGAAGTACTATATGACTGAAATAGAAACAATGATGTGGATGCCACTGGACAAATAGAGTTATTTTATTTGAAGTTAATTTACGGATACAACAAAATGTCTTTTGGATTTCTCCATGCCCTATTCAGAGCTAGGTTTCATTTGAGTCTGAGGGTTACGGATACAACAAAATGTCTTTTGGATTTCTCCATGCCCTATTCAGAGCTAGGTTTCATTTGAGTCTGAGGGCTGTAGGTTAAGGATCTTCTGATCTGTGAATTATGACTGCTGCTACTGCAGGTTTTACAAACATTTTATTTAAAGTATAATTCCATTTTCATTTTGATCATTTTTTGTTTCTTTTCAAAAATACCTATCTCATCCTATCTCTTATTTATTTGTTTACTTCCCTAGTGTTTTGACTGGCTCCTCTCCTGGAGTCTAAACTTTGTGAAAGAAAGACCTCTAGCTGTATATACTTCTTTACTAAATCATTTTTGTTGTTGTTAGGTGCCATCAAGTTGATAATGACATGTAGCAACCTTCTGAATCACAGATCATGAACTGGCCCCACCCTGTGCCATACTCACACCCGTTGTAGCAGTCACCAGCTCATTCCTTCTCATCGAGGATATCTCTCTACTTTTCCCAGTGCCTCCTGACAGCGTGCCCATGATATGAGAGATGGAGTTTCCCTATATTTGCTTCTAAAGAGCACCTTTGTTGCACCTACTCCTGAATCAATTTATATGTTCTTTTGACATCCCATGAAATAGTCAATACTCTTTACTATGATTTAAAAACATTGACTCTTCTTTAGTCTTCAGTTATTGGGGGCAGGGGTGTCAGGGAAAGAAAGTGATGACAACTGATCACTTTGTCTTTGCCAGAAATGATCAGTTGGAGTGTTGGATTGTCATGCCCTTAAAATAAATATTGCAGAGGCGAAATTGTTCAAGAAATATTTCAGAGCATTAAGTTTAATACTGAGCAATGATGGTGGGAGAAACATTCAAGTTCCATGTAGAGATCTTTTTTCTCCTTCAGCATCCAAAAGAAAGGGGGGAGGGAAATTTAGGAATTAGCTTTTCTATATATCCAATGACTTCAAGATGAATAAAACAGTTAATTGTTCACTTGAAAATGACTATACTTTTGGAGGGAGGCCTGAAAATTTCTTGGCAGTACTTCAAGTGATTAATAATTTAGAACGATGATTGACTGGAGAGTAGAAGTGGAGCTAATAGCCTCTCATTTTCCTCTTTATTATTTCAGACAAATTGGTAAGTCATGATGGAGGTGTGAGATGTTTCTGGGTCAACTGCCTAGAAGCTGTGGATTAAAAATGGAGGGAGATACTTGATAGTAATTCTCTAAGATGTTGACCTCATCCTTCATTGGTGCTGGATATCATGTGTATTTTTGTTACTTCTGATGCTTAGAAATGCTAGTGCAGTCATAGCAAACATTTTCTATGATTCTCTGCTATGTTATATTAGGCACAAGTTTTGATACAACAATAGTTTTAGTACAAGCCTGAACTCAGAGAGTTTAAAATCTGACAAGAGAGATGTATATACCTATATATCATTATCCTATCAGGTAAAAAAAAAAGTTAGATGTGTTAAGGGAGAAACACCTTGGGTGCCATCAGCATATAGGTTGATGTGAGGGATCTGCATAATAGAGAGCTAGAGATTTATACAGTGGGAGAAGCCAAACTATCTAGTGCAAGCAGTGTAGACTGGTGTCATGGAATGAATTACATACCCCCAAAATATATGTCAATTTAGTTAGGCCATTGTTCTCAGTGGTTTGGCAATTGTGTAATTATGTAATTAGGTGATGCAATCATCATCCACAATGTGATCTGGTGTGATCAGCTTATCAAATTGCAATACAATTTTAATGGACTCCAACATTGGTGGAACTGATTCTAGCTCAGGTTACAGCCCTGATCCAATGTAAGAGGAGTTTCTCAGATGTTGCCAGTATCCTTTTTTATCTTAAAAAAGATAAAAGGAGAGAAAAGATAGTAGAGATGTTGTTGTTAAAAGACCTGAACTTCTATATAACTTTCATGGCTTCTCCAAGTTCATAGGATTTCTGGAGGCAAGCTATTTCAGACGTGGATGCCACTCCTGCTTCCAAGCTTGTTTTAATCTGGGAACTCCACTAAACACTGTTTCTCAGGTGTTGCCGGCATCCCCTTTTATCTTACAAGAGATAAAGGGGAGAAAAGATAGTAAAAAAGTAGTAACCTCAATACCACCAAGAAAGAAGAACTAGGAGCAAAGAGTATTCTTTGGGCTTGAGGTTCCTATGCTGAGAACCTCATGGAACTAGGAAATTATGCAAGACATTCTAAGAAATGCTGAACCCACAGCTATCAAAAGAAGACACAAATATTTCCCCAGGGCTCAAAAAGATAATAAGCTTCCTCCAAAAGATGGCACCCTGAATCAATATTCCTAGCTTTCTATGCTGTGAAAAAAAATTATATTTGTTTAATCTATTTACTTGTGATAATTCTATTATAATAATTATAGATAACTGAGACAATTGCCAATAGCAAGTAGAATTCTAAAATGGTTAAGAATGGAATCCTAACATGATAAGCTGATCTATCAAAGGTGAATCAAGCTCCATGACCATACATTGGAAAGATAGGAGTCAGATAAATTGCGTTGAAGAAGGTCCCAAGTGAACATTACTTTGGAAAGTACACAGGGATTTAGGTAGAAATTGTCACCTGTTCCAGGGAGATATTATGACTTTAACAGGTTCCAGGTTTCAGGCCTTGACCTGCCTGCTTCTGGAAAAAGAGAGTATAACTATGTTGTGTATAATATAATAGTTTATGATACATAGTTTATAATCCTACATGATTTTAAAGTCACATCCTCGAGCAGACCTCACTCTTTGCCCTTGGCCTAAGGCTCTAAGCCACCTACTTTTGAGGGAAAGAAAGAACAGTAACACACAACAAAAAGGACCCCAGAAACTTCCCTTGCCTGACTGCCACCAAGATGAGACTGCCACTGAGATGTCAACCAGGGGGTTAACTTCCAAAGTGGAGGGAGACTCCCAAGGCCCCAGGCCAGCCCATAAACCTCATCAAGGATCTTAAAGTCACACCCTCAAGCAGGCCTCGGCCTTTGCCCTTAGTCCAAGGCTCACATTTATTAATTTTAGAAGAATATTCTTTTAAAGACACAGCAATCATTTGTCTATTTGAAAATATATTTGACAATCTTTCTATAGACATATATTGTCTATTTGTGTGATGCTGAACATTATTACATAGTTGTGTCAGATACTAGAATGGTTACCCATTATGTACAATGTTTGGATGAGCTTCAAACTAAACTAGATGCCTCTGAAAACTCTACAAACTCTCTTATAAATGTATAGAAATGATGTTAATTATAGAACAGAGTTCAGGTCTTTTGTGCAAAGCTTACTCTGAGTCATATTTGACTTGACAACACGTAACCACTGCTAAATGAGATTAGTGCTGTTATATCTAGAGGAATATTCTTCCACTTTGCACATCACTCTTTGTCAATGTGCTGTATGAGGTAACCTGAATTTGCTGTGATAATGAACCTTGTGCCATGGGGATATCAAATACCATAATGGTTTCCCATTGTGGGCAGTGTTTGGTGGAGCTCCCAGTTGTAAAACAGGTTAGGAAGCAGGAGTGGCATCCACTTCCTAAACCACATGCTTCTGGAAACTCTATGAACTTAAAGAAACAACGATATCCATGGAAAGGCATTAGGTCTTTTGTTCATATGAGCCGACCTCGACTCGAAGGCAATCAACAACAGTAGTGAATTGTTTGAGATAAGAAAGCAGATTAATCTATACATTCTAACTACTAGTAAATAGCGGAGCCTGGGATTTGAAACTAGGTATTGGGAACACTGTTGGAATTCCCACTTTCTATGTAGAGTCTAAGGTTTGATTCCCAGTCAGAGCACCTGATATGCAGTCAAAACCTACCCATCAATGGGGGCTAGCATGTTGCTATGATGTTGAACAGGCTTAAGTGGTATTTCCAGACTAAGATAGACTAGTAAAGCCCAGTGATCTATTGCTGAAAATGAGCCAGTGAGAACCCTAAGGACACAATGGCTCAAGCTGCAGGCAATTATCAAGATGGCACAGAATGGGGCAGTGTTTCCTTCTGTTGTGCATGGGTCAGAGTCAACTGGAAGCTAATCATTTCAGCTCCAGAGTCGTTGCTTATATGAAGGCGTCTGGAACATCCAAACCAAAGTATGAAGAGAAGTACTGAGTGTTAGTAGATTTACTAATGAGGAAAGACACTGAACTTGGAGAGATGACACAGCTTTGGGTAATTTCCTTGAGCAAAGAGAAGAGCAAGAACCCCTACCTGCAAGTAACATGAAAGGGATCAAAATGATTTTGGCCATCTTTCTATAAATGAGCCGTGTTTGCAGCCCCCCAAGGAGAGAGATCGTTGGTGCAGGCAAACAAAAGTGTTTTTCAGGAGCTTTGCTGTGTGGTTAGCCTAGGAGAGGGCTATGAAAGGGGCTTTTCTGCGGCCACTGCCTTCCGGGGTTACGTTCTTAGTGAAGCTACTGCCTCAAAATGGAGCCTGTTAGTCGCATGTCCTCTGAGGGTGGCAATTAGGTGCATGTGCTTGGTTGAGTGCCAGACCCCGGGGTGCCAGACCTCAGTGCGAGAGCTACTGTTTGCCATGAATTAGTCTTTAAATAAAAGCAAGTTTTTAAAATAGAGCATGCTAATTTGGGTTTGGCTAACCCCCTCCGAAGAAGGCTTGGCCTGTTCGGTGCCAGCTGGCTGAGTTGGCATTCAGTGAGACACTGCACCTCTGCAAACATCACATGCTTTCCCATCCCCTCTGAGTGCAAAATGGCAGCGAGGAGCTGGTTGGCACCAACAGACAAGGTGAAACAAGGGGCAGGGACTGCACAGTAATCGAGATGATTAAAGACATTGAACAGCTATGTTATCCCTTGGTGGGTCTCCACCTTAGAAAAGAGACTGAGCCCCTCTCTTTCCCCACCCGCCCTGTCCTCAGCCACCCATTCAGTGACTTACGACATAAAAGGCCTCCTCATCCAATTGCTTATACACTGCACCTTTTATACTCTTCCAAGTCATAGTTAAGGGATTATCACTGCAGCTTTTAACTTCCCCTAGAAAGAGCTGAATGAGCGTGAATGGGGCGGAAGAGTCCTCAGTGAGAAAGTGTCCCCCATCCCAAAACTGCTCACAAAACCCCTAATCACGATTTAAGAATGCCATCCTGTCTCTGACAGCGGCGGGCTACAAATGCACTAATTAACAATTACTGTACATATAGGCCATAATTACAAGGAGTCTCATCACACACGCAACTTGCACAAACCAGGCCCTGGTCGTGTTAATGTGACGGGTACTTTTTCAGATTAAAAGCAATCTCCCAGGCCAACATTTTGATTCTTGAAATGCCACATTTTGCAGAGTGAGTTCTAATTGGAAGCTGTTTTATCTTCCACTTTCCAGGTCAATGACCTGGTCCTGAAGAAGCAGCTCATGTGATGTGATCAGTGGTTGAAAACAGGAGCCCCTATCTGCCTGTCTGTGTTTTGCAAGCATCTCTTGTCTACAAAGGGGATTGTGGAGGGAGAGCCTTATATACAGATGGGAAAGAGCAGGAATTTAAGTAAACTTTACTTTGGTTTAAGGAATCCTAGTCACAGTGTGTGACGTGTTGGACTACTAAGCCAAGGGGCTGGCACTTCGTGTCTACCAGCTGCTCCAAGAAGAAAGATCAATAGCCTCTTTTGGTAAAGATTTATCACCTTGGAAATAGAATGGAGGGTCACTTCAGGTGGACTGTACTTGGCAGCAGTGGGTTTGATTTGGTTTGGGGATTTTGTATTAGTTTAGATGATTCGAGAAAGATGGAAACTTTTCGTAAGATTGTATCTGTACAGCAGAATGATGAGAAATAGGAGTCTTCCTGCTTACTTATGTCATGCATGTTAAATCTCCTGGAGCAGGATGAAGGTTTTTAAATTATTTTTATTCTCTTTTTTGATGCTGATGCCTCTGCTCTGAATGCAGCATATTAACTTTACTAATAAACTGACACCTATTTCCTAAGAGACTCAGCCAGAAATCTTTCCTGACAGGATAGGAATTTGTGAGTTGTTTGGTTTTCTGTTTTGTTTTAAAAAGAGAAACAAAACCCAAACATTGAAGCAAAATTGATGATGAAGGACATTTTGAGTCCTCGAGTACTGTAAATAGTTTATGGGAGATTTCATTTCACCGTTTTGCAGATTCTTTAAATGCTCATTTAATATTTTGAATCTCGGCAGGACAATGTGTTGCTTTTAAGAATAAGAGGCGCTAATGAGCCCATGGAGCCTTTAATTTATGGTGTAACTGACAGCATTGTGGTGGATCTGATATGGGATGCATGTGATTATGTCTGCAAGCTGAAAATAAACCAGCTGGTATTTGTTCTGAAAACGTTCAGAGAACACCCTCTTGTTAATGGCCCATGGCTTGATCCAGCATCTGGTAAACTAATATATTGTCATTTTTACCGTGAAAGTCAGCACAAATCATTAGTGATTCCGGCAGCCATTTGAGTCCTTCTCTTGTCTAGAATATGCCAATTACCATGAAATTATTTCTATTAGCGACATGATTGAATGATAGTAACCTGGCTGTAACTTGTTGGCAGAAATTCTTTCATAATGACAATAATGAACTGTGCATTTGAGTCCTTGCTGGGCTCTGTTAAACAGGAAGGTTGAATATTGTATGTTTCTAACCCCTGGCGAACAATACATCTTAATGACTGTGTGAATTGGAGGAAATATGCCATTTGCAGATTTGTTTCAATGTGGAAATGTATCCTTTTTGTTTAATTTGTTGGAGAGGCGAATCACTGTTTACTATTAAAAATGGTTTTCAGGGACCACTCTGTGATGTGCGCACATTTATGATCATCACCACTGCTTGGTAGACATAGTTCATCTTTGCTCTCATTACAGACAACATTTGAATTTTTTAATGACATATTCCACATGTGATCATCCATTAGAGAATGAAATAATATTATCAGTTCTCAGGACTCTAAGAAAAAAAGTTCAGAGAGCCCAGTACTGTTAGGAGCCAATGATCATTTCCCTTTTGCTTAATCTTGATCTGTAAGGTCATGTGACCTGCCTAACTGGACCTGCACGAGGAGCAGATAGAATAAGACGTAGGTGAAGATCAAGTGGGTAGAACTGTGCCAGTCCCACCTGCCCTGCTGGAAATTCTTCTGCTCAAGAATAGGACAGAATGGCCAGCTTACGCCAAAGATCTAGAAAATTAGTCTATTTATTAGGCATATCTTGTGACCTACGCTACCTTTTATTCTTTTCATTGCCCTGTACAATACACAAATACTTTATTTTGACAAAATTAAACCACACTAGATGATATTAAGGTGGATGATCAAGAAGTAACTGTAGACATTTAAAGACCTAGCCAAACAAAAACACTAAGTCACTACCATCAAGTCTCATCTGACTCATGATGGCCCTCCATTGAGTTTCTCAGGCTGTAGGTCTTAACAAACGGGTTCTGCTCTTTTTCCTGCGGAGCAGTGAGTAGATTCAAACCTCTAACCTGTAGATCAGCACTCTGTCACCAGGAGTCCCTGGAAGGCTTGCATGTGAGACTAAAAAAAGGTGTCAAAGCATGTGCACTTGAGTTAGTGAAGGAGAGAAACATTTGGAAAGACAGAGATTAAGAGGAGAAAGAAATACATGGTGGAGAGATGCTCAAATAAAGCTTGAAGACCACTAATCCCGGAGCCCCTGTGGTAATACAGGCTTCCTGCTGGAGGGTCTAGATATGTACAGCTAATCTTTCCTTTATTGGTTCATTGTTACCTTTTGAGTCCCTATGATAATCAGGCATAGGGTCTAATAAACCTTATAATCTTTTTCTTTATTTGATTTTGGCTCTGTTTTTCTGGTTTCAATAAAAGGAAACAGTCTGCTTACTTCAGCATGACTGTTCATAACACAGTGCATACTCGAAGGTCACCATACAGCTACGGCTAGCTAATGGATCATGTAAGTTTGAAACAACTGCTGGGACTCATCTTGGTAAAACACATACCATCAATTCCCAGTTAAAGAAAAAGAAAAGAAATTTTTGCTTTGAAAGGCAGTCTCAAGATGGAATTGTTAAAAGGCTGTAAAGAACTCTACCTACTTTAAGAGGGTTCTGTATTATGAGTCCTTGGTAGACGCCCTCAGCGGGCAAGTGAATTGCCGAAAAGTTCTTTATTAGTAGATTGCATCTGTGCCTCTGCGTCCAGGGTTCATTGTCAAATAAAACCTGCCATTTAGGAGCAGTATCTTTGCATTTTTAATCATGCTCCATCTCCCAGTTGTGAATTTGCAACAGGTCCACTGGTCATCATCGCGAACCAGCTAAACAGTGCTACAATTGTTTATACTTCTTAGTTAATTTCTTTTTTCTAGTAATTCTTTTAAAACAAATACATTTTTTGTGTGTGTGGTTTTGGGTAAAAATTTACAGAGGAAGTTCGTTTTTCTTCACAGTTTTAAAGACATGTTGTCTCATGCTGTCACTTGCAATCCTTTCAATGTCACAGTATTCTTCCCATTCTCTGCCTGGGTTCCCTGTTTCCATTCACGTATCACTTCTTCCCTTTGAATCTTTGTTTTGGGCAGATTCTTCCCTTTTTGTCTTGTGTGGTTGACTATTTTAAGAAGTCCATATCTCAAAAAGTATTATTTTTTACTTATAGGCAGTCTGTCATTTGTCTGTAATGTAATCTCTGCGAGTGAATTTAGTCCTAAGTGTGGAGGGTGTCTGAGGGCAATGTTTTCAAGGGTTCCAACAGTCTCTATTAGACTAACAAGTCTAGTCTTCTGTCTGTGTTTATTTTGTCCTACTTTGTTCTCACACTCTATCCAGAGCCTTCTATTGTGATCTTCATTAGAGGGGCCAGTAGTGACAGCTTGGAATCATCTAGTTCATTTGGTCTCAGGTTCATGGAGGCTAGTGGTTTGTGCAATTCATCAGTCCTTTGGTCGAGCTGTTTCCTTGAGTCTTTGATTTTCTTCACTCTTCTTTGCTCTGAAAGGAAAAGACCAATGCTTCTAACTTATGTGACTGCTGACTTGGTTTGTTAAGACCCTAGTCACTGCTGAACAAAGTAGCATTTGGACTATGTTATGCCAGATGACTACATGTCTTCTGGAATGGATGTGAAGCCCTCAAGTCCATGAGTCCCTCATAGTGTTTAGTGATGGCTAAGAGGTTTTCATCATTTTGCCCCCATTACACGCTAGTGTCTACATGGTTATAGCTGTGGCACATGAACTATGCTCTGGCAATCATATACTTGCTCATGAATGTACATCTACACCGGTTAGGCCTACTTATCTACCTACCTACACACCCACTTTTTACATGGTTTGTTATTGCAAGATTGCATACATATTTATTGTTGTTGTCTCTTACTTTTCCATACCTCCTAGTGTCTGCATTAGTCACATGCTGTACTCTCCCTTATTGTGCATTGCTGTTTCCTTCACTGATATTCATATATATCATATATACCTACTATATAGTTAATAATTTTCCCTAATATTAAGGCATCTCAACATCAAGAAAACAAAACTTCTCACTACTGGGCCAATGGAAACATCATGATAATTGGAGAAAAAAAAATAGATGATGTCAACAATTTCATTTTGCTCAGATCCACAATCAAGAACCATGGTAACAGCAATAAAGAAATCAAAAGACATGTTGCATCAAGGATAGCTGTTGTCAAGCACCTCTATGAAGTTCTGAAGAGCAAGATTATCAGTTTAAAGACTAAGGTGTATATCTGATCAAAGGTGTGTTATTTGCAATAGTTTCCTATGCATCTGAAAATTGGGCATTGAATAAGGAAGATGGAAGAAGGATAAATGGCTTTCAATTATAATATTGGCAAAGAGTAATTTATTTATATATATGTACACACACATATATACATTATATATATATACAT
>NW_006400146.1:822294-856062 GCF_000299155.1 Elephantulus edwardii
TTGACAAATTATATCACTCAGCTTAATATCTTCTAAGTTCATCCAGATTGTGAGATGATCAGTTGACCCATTATTATTCTGTTTAAAAAAAAGTTAAAGTCGTTGCTGTGGTAGGATCAGGGCCAACTTATAACTGACCCACAGGTGGGTTTTCAGAGACTGGAAATCATGTGAGATGAAACTGCTCTTTCCCCCTTGGAAAACTGGCGAGTTCTAGACATTGACCTTTGGATTGGCCGCCCAACTCCTGCAGCACTAGGCTACCAGAGCTCCCTAGGATTCCTTTATTTGAGAATACCGTAGTTTGTTTCCCGAATCCTTCTTTAAGTCTTAGTGTTGCATAATACTGTATTGTGTGCTTGAACTACAGTTTGTTTATTCATCAACAATGGGTACTTAGATTGTTTCCATCATTTTGCTTTTGTGATTAATGCTGCAGTGAACATGTGTTGTTGTTTTTGAGTACCGATGAGTTGGAACCGACCCATAGCTAACACTTGAGTGGGTTTAGGTTTTTAAAAAACTTTTTAAACATTATTATTATTATTAATTATTATTATTTATACCATCATCATTCTCTTTTATACAATTATTCATATACATTGTTTTATTCATGTACATTTAGTTTTATACAATCATTTCTGTACATTGTCTTGTGCGCGCGCACGCGCGCGCGTGTGTGTGTGTATGTGTGTGTGTGTTTTATTCTGATTTATTTACAAAGTTTGACTTTATGGTCTTTCACAAAAGATCCTTCCCATTTCCTTCACCTCACCCACCCATCAAATTGTGCAACTCTAAGATTAACATCCTACCATCCTTACCCCTCTATTTCCAGCCTCCTCCTCAGCGGGTTTTCAGAAGCAGTTGATTGCATGGAAGGAGATTGCCCATCCTTCTCCCATGGAGCAGCTGGTGGCCTCAAACTGTGTGTCGATGGGATTGCAGTGCAGCTTTTTGCTGGTAGGCCACCAGAGCTCTCTATTTGTTTTGCTACAGCTCTTGTTTTGTCCACCATATATAACCAGTAGTAAGATTGCTGGATTACATAGTATCTCTATTTCTAACTTTTTAAAAAATTGTTTTACTGTTTACCACAGCAGTTATACCATTTCACAATCCCACCAGCAGTGGCTGAGATTTTGATTTTCCGGATACTTTTACCACTCTTCCTGGTTTTCTATTCAAAAGGAAAAAAAATTCTTGTTATTATTGCTGTAGAAAGTTCTGGTGACTTAGCATCAAGGAGTAGTGCTACCTACCCAAAGGTAAACAGTTAGATTCCACCAGCTGCTCCACTGGAGAAAAATGGGATGTCTCCTCTTAAGCAATTCACAACTTCTGCAGGGGCAGCTATGAGTCAGTTCTGACTGGATGGTCCATAACAACAATAGCATTATAGCTGAGATCAGAGGCTATCGCATTGGTGTTTTGATTTGCATCTCTAATAGCTCATAATTGCATTGAGACAGTCAGCTGTCAGAACTTCTTCAGAGTACTGAGGAGCGATGATGTCAGGCTGGAGACTAAGGTGCCCCTGATCCAGGCCATAGTCTTCGCAGTTGTGTGCTGTGTGTCAGAGACCTGGATGATGACTAGAGATGACAGAAAGAGAATTGATGCCTTTGAGCTGTGGAGCTGGAGAAGAGTGTTGAATATACCATGGACTGCTAGGAGAACTAACAGGTTTGACCTGGAGAGGGTGAAACCAGGCTGCTCCTTGGAGGAAAGTATTCTGAAGCTTTGTCTGACATACTCTGGCCATGTTGCAAGGAAGAGACATCATGTTAGGGAGGGTGGAGGGCCAGAGAGGAAGACCCTTGATGAGATAGATCGATTCACCTATTTGGGGTAATGGGAGTGCAGTACTTGTGTCCGAGACAGTGAGGTCAGCACAGGATAAGCAGGGTTTAGGGCTCTTTAGGTCGCTGAGTCAAAAGCAACTGGATGGTGCATAATGCAACAACAGTAGCTCATTAAGGAGCTATTAACCATTGGACTGCTAACCAAAAGATTGTTAGTTCAAATTGTGCCAGAAAGATGTGACAGTTTGATTCTGTAAAGAATTACAGTTTTAGAAATGCTAAGGACCTGTTCTACTCTGTCCTATAAGGCCATTATACCTCAGAATCAACTCAAGGGCACTGGGTTGGCTTTGGTGTGGAGTGGCTAATAGTCATTAGCATCTCTGCCTATATTTGTTGGCTGCCTGAATGTCTTCTTTGGTGTCATATCTACTCATGTGCTCTGCCCATTTTTAAATCTGATGATTTGTCTTTTTGTTGTTGAGGTAAGATTTTCTGTAAATTTTAGAGATTAGTCCCTTGTCAGATATGTTGTTGTTGGGGGGTGGGAGGGGTGAAGAAAAAAGACAATTTCCAAACCATCAGCTCTCTTTTTATTCTTGTGGAGAAGTCTTTTGATGTATATAAGCATTTGATTTTTAGGAGATCCCAGGCATCCAGTTTATCTTCTGCTGTTTGTGCATTTTTAGTTATGTTCTGGTAATTCTTGAAGTATTTATAATCCTCCTGTTTTCATCCTGAATGTGAGCGGCATTTAGAGCCATAAATTCCTCTGGTTTTGAGGGGCTGTTGACAGCATGAATTCCAGTGTAACATGCTCTGTGTGTGTGTGTGTGTGTGTAAGCAACTCTGAACATGGATGTTTATTCTCACCCCCACAAGCAGATTAATTTATAGCATAACACACGTAAATGCTTTAAAATCCCTCTGCATATCATAAGCAGCTGAATGTTTTTTATCGTCAGCATAATGCTGGGTATTAGATGGGAAACCATGTCTAAAATGTTTATTTCGGCAGCAGCAGGGTGAGCAGGTCTTGGAGGGAGTCAGTGTGATTGGCAGTGGCGCTTTCTCCTATCAGGGCAGCTCCCAACAACTCCAGGAGAGGATGTCAGGTCTCCTTGCTGGTGTGTCTTTGTTTGGGACCAGCCTACTACCTGGAGGATCCTGAGCCTTAACTTGGTGGTGAGTACTGACAGAGAAACATCAGTTTTGAGAAGAGCATGTGTTAAATTGTAGATGGCCCAATAATCCAGCATAGTTTATATTCGGCTACAAATTCCTTTTTTATGTACATCCTTCATTAGAATATTATCTGTAGCTGATTATTAGGGTTCCCCCCATCTTTGGTAGTCATTTGGTTTAAAGGGAGACAGAAGTAAGTAAGACTTAATGGGGAAATACAGTGTTCTCAGTGGGATGTGCCCTCATGTTCTCCAGGGTTGACAATTTGTTGATACTTACAGAAGACTTGAAATCTATTTTTAGCTCTTGCCTGAATGCTGGGTGCTTCAGGCATATCATATTAATTTCACTTTTTGTTATATTAGTTTGGTCTCTCTTGTGAGATTGTAAACTTCTTGAAACCTGGACATAAGCTTGGTGTTCTACTTGGACCCCATGGAGTGCAGGATACCGTCTCAAAGTCCCAGGTGCACTATTGATATTTCAAAAATACTGATTAGTTGGATTTTTTCCAAGGCATTTATTTTATTTATTTAGTTAGTTATTTATTTTCTGCTTAGCTCAATCCTAGGTTGTAATAATAATATTCAGGTAGAATGTTCTGGCGAAATGCTATTATGAGATTATTGTTACTGTCAGTTACTCTCCAGTTGGCTCTGTCTCAGCATGTGCCCTCATACAGGACAGAATGAAACATTGTCGTGTCCTGCTCTATTGTCATGTTCCCTGGTCAGCTCAAGTCCATTGTCACATTCCTGTAGTTCAGTCTTTTCCAGCCTAGGGGGCTCATCTTCCAGGACGATTGTGGACAATATTCTGGTGGGAACAATAGGGTTTCCACAGATATATTTTCTTTCTTTTTTTTTTTTAGAGGTTCTAATAGTGGCACAAATCAAGCTACAGAGGTAAGGTGGTTCCATTGCCATCCTTACTCTAACTTAATTCTTTTTTTTTAATTTAAATTTGTTATTAATTTCAGTGAAAATTTACAGAGGCTTTGGATTTCCATTCATTCATTGTTGTAGATTTGCCCCCTCCCAAGGCTCCCCCCCACCAGATATTACCCTCTTGGAAAAGTAAAAGAAAAGATTCTTTCGTTATTTTACAAACCCTCCCCCAGGTCCACTCCACCATGTAGCCATCGCTCTAGACTCCTGTCATGACCGAAATACCTAATCACATATCTCTTATAAACAGTTTTCTCCCTTCTCTGTTTCAGAGCAGCATACATTATTGAATCCATCTTACTCAGTCTCTCCCCAACCCCAAGGACAGTCCCATTCTACAACAGTGGCACCATGCAATATTTGTCCCTTTGTGACTGGGACATTTCACTCAGCATAATGTTCTCCAGAGTCAACTATTTTGAGTAATATTGCATGAGTTCCTTGTTTTTTAATGCAGCATAGTGTTCCATTGTGCGAATATATGACAGCTTCTCTAGCCATTCGTTTGTTGATGGGCACTTAGGTTGTTTCCAACTCCTGGCTATTGTGAACAAAGCTGCAATAAACATGGGTGTGCATATATCTGCTTGGGTGTCAGTCAGATGTATTTTCAAAAGTAGCTCTCCAGTCCTTTCTTTCAAGTTTGTCTTACTCTAGAAGCTTGACTGAAACATGTCCAGTGTGGACGGCCCTGCTGGTATTTGCAACAAGCAAGCAACCACCATACACAAACTTACAGACATGGTGAAATTATTAACTAGATGTTTTGTTGGGTGTATATCCATTTTTTAGTTCTTCTTTTTGTCCTCCCATTAGCTGAGGAGTCTTGTTCAAAGGACTTCAATAAAGAGAGGGAGTATTTACAATAGATAAAGGAGAGTTACTCTGTTTGAAATAGACAGATTTTTTTTTACCCACTTTGGGCAGGTTTCTTTGCATGTCTCCAGCTTTTGTCCTGTTCTGTTTCCCACAATGCCCTCAGATTAAATGACCCTTGAGTCATCTCCTAGGGCCATAGTGCTTTTCTGAGCGTGTTTGGAAATTGCTCACCTAAGAGAAGTGGCTTTGAGTGTGCTGTTCCATTTGACTCACAGGTGGTGATGTTCACAGGAGCAGTGGTTGTGGGTAGGGAGAGGATGAGGTTTCATACTGTAGAAGGCCCACAATATCCCTTCATCACCACTGGGAAACAAAGCCAAGTTTACATTCTCTTAGCAGGTAAATGAGGATTGTTGTAGCAGGAGACCACCTACAGCTTTTATATTCTGGGAAAACTGTAAATTCATCCATGAAACTTAATGTCGAGGTAGATTCATTGAAGTTATTCTATGCTTATTTGTGATATGTTGTGGTATATTTGAAAATTATGAGTAATAATATGTGGGCAAAGGTTAATTTTTACTGTTTTCCCATCCAAGTGTACTTCCAAATCCTTATTTGTGAGATGCCATTCCTTTACATTTGGGGGTCTGTTTGACTTTGGTGCATAGCTAATTAATGCACACATTTTTAGAATGACATTGATGATGAATACAAAATATTAATAAACCAACAAGACAAGCCGTTTTCAAAAATCGCATTATGTATACTTAATACCTAACTGACCTTTTCTGCAGTTATTTAAATCTCTTAAAAATTCATTTAATTTCAAAGCCAGAGTATTAGCCTATTTATATGTAAATTGTCTTTAATTCATGCATTGGTTTAAAAGACTAATCCAGAGGATCTTTTACCACAAGTGACCTTTTTGACTCCATACTTCAGGGAAAGCTGTGAAGTGTTTTCTGGTGACCTCACATCCACCTGTAGTACCACATATGCCAGTTCTGGTCTGTTTAAATCACTCACAATCTTATAGTTTTCAGTCAACACTGAATTTTTAATGGTGTAATTGTTGTAGTTGCTGTAAGAATGTCTTCATAACCATTTACAGAGGTGAACTGATTCTTCCTACTTGTATGGGGTCGCTCTTTCTCTCCCCTCACCCCCTAATCTCTCTCCTTCTGGATATAACTCTTTGCATCTTTAACCAACAATTTCACTTGGGCATGAGCCACAATGATTTCTTTGAGAGTCACAATGTGAAGGGACTGCCTTGTACTTCTGAGTCTCACAAGCCTTCTGCATCTGACTGACAGGATGTAATCCCTTTTCTATCACTCTTTTTGGTTTACTTGCTCTGATGGGTTTTCTACCTTGTAGAGATTCCAACTAGCTTTCTCAGGTTTACTCTACTTAAAGGACACAGAGTTAAGTGTAAACTAGTTACTATCCCCAGAGAAACTTTTATAAAACTACCTAGGCTGTAAGGAGCTCTGGTGGCTTAGTGGTAAGGAGCTGTGCTGGCAATCCAAAGGAACATAGTTCTAAACCACTAGTTGTTCTGCTGCAGAACAATGAGCAATCTCCTCCTGTGAGATTTACTGCCTCTGAGAAGTCATTGGAGGGTCAGCTATGAGTTGATTTCAACTCGATGGAACCTGACAACAACAATAACACACACAGGCTGATGGGACAATTTAAGTCTCTCTCTCTCTCTTTCTTTCTTTCTTTTTTTTTGCCTTATTTAGTTAATCTTAGGGACTGTCTATAACATCATAAAACATTAACTTTCTCCATTTTAGTACACATATAAATGTCTTCCCGCAGTATATTCATCCTTCTATCCATCTGTTGGCAATTACTTGCCAATTACAGTCTAAGTTTTTATTTCTTGCTGGAAAATACCTGCTGTATCTCTACCCCTTGCTACTACTTTATAGATGAGAAAATCCAGGCAATGAACAGTTAAAAACCTTGCCTGGGGTGAAGTGGAAAGGAAAGGGTAAAGCTAAGACTTCACCCAGGGTTATCTAAAGTCTTCCTAACCAAGTACTTCTTTCTGAAAAAGAGCTAATTTTAAAAATCTATTGCTTTAATTTTTTAACTGTGATAAACTGTTTGTATAACATAAAAATTGTTATTTTGACTACTTTATGCTCATTACAGCTCAGTGGCATAAGTTATAACTGCAGTTTTATGCAATGATTACCTCTGTTTGTTTCCAAAAATTTTTCATCTCTTAGGCAGGAACCGTATAGCTCTTACGCAATAACTCCTCATTTTCCTCTCCCCCAGCCCATAACTCCGGGCAACCTCTAATCTACCTTTCATCATTATGTATTTTCCTCTTCTAGCTATTACATAAGGGTGAAATCACACAATTAAAAAGAAATCTTTTGTGTTTGGCTTGTTCACTCAGTGTAATGGTTTCACTGCCTATTCTCTGGCGTGTATCAGAGCGCCACTCCTTCTGGCTGAATAGTATTCCATGGTGTTACTCACATTTTGTTTATCTGATCATTAGTTAATGGATATTTGAGTGGTTTACACCTTTGCTAACTGTGAATTGTGATGCCAGGCACATTCAAATGCACATAGCTGTTTGCATCTCTAGTTGCACTTCTTCCTTGCTATATGCCTAGGGGTGAAATTGCTGCTTTCCCCCACCCCTACCCCTATTTCAATGTTTAATCATCCTAAATGTAGAAAAATAGAAAACACATAAACACACATGCATTTAAAAAAGAGGCTTTCTCTTTCTACCTCTATAGATGGCCCCATGCTTGGTCAATAATCATGGAAATTGATTTGTGAGCTTCCCTTCAATTCCCCTTAACATGCTATTTTTGTTCCCAGCATGAGACCGTTTGCTCCGGAGCAAAGGGACATTCCTTTTAGTTTATTCTGCCCACAGTCTCTGTTTCTCTGCTCAGCATATGGCAAATTCTCAGCAAACACTTGTTGCTTTAAATTGAGTAGAAATCACCTACTGCCCAGCATCTCCCTTTTGAAACTCCGGGATCCAATGACCCAAGGCCAGAACCTCAAGGAAAGAAGGGAATCCTGTTTTTCTGTCATTCTCGAATCTTGTCCCCCTGTGCCTGGGGAACTGCTCAATTGCTGTGCTTTTCTCTGGGATGAAACTCGGAGGACAACAAGGTCAGCTTTCAGACACAGCAGAGGGTAAAACAGCAGCGGGGAATAAATCCTCCGCGCGTACCTGGCTCCTATCAGGAGAGCAGCAAATGCTGGAAGAATGAATCAAGCACGTCCTGGCCTCTATGTGAGTTTAATGCTATGCTCTCTGCCTGTGGCGTAGGAAATGGGCTCATAGACTCCTGTCGCTGCACTGATTCCATTACTCCCACTGGCTGCTCCTACCCAGCCTCTTTATTGGCACCAAAGATCCCAGTCTCTATTTCCAAGGGTGTTGCCTCAGCCATCACTCTAATTCCTTCCCACAATTCTTCTTTTGGTTTCTGCACAATGTTAGCACCCATCCTTCTTATTCCTACCCTTTCAAGAATTGTTCTTTTTCAATCTTAAGATGGTCGTAGGGAAAGACAATACACAATAAGGGACACTATCAGAAAAAGGAAGAAACAGAAAGATACAGAAGAAATAATAGAAATCAGATTTATAGGGAAGAAGTGGGGGAAATGTGATTTTATTCTGGGTATACATATCAATTCATGTTATAAATACATGTATTAATGGTTGAATGCAAATTTCATTTGCTTTGTCATGTTAGCTTAAGTCTCATACACACACACACACACCCTGATTCTTATTTCCTTGTCCAATTTTTTGGTTTTTCTTCCTGTTTTCTTATTTGGGGTGACTCTGAAGTGTGAATCATCACCCCACTGCTCGTGTCTTTCCATGATCTATTTTCTAGAAACCTCATCCAGAATCCTAACTTACCATCTCTCTGTGGAAACAAGAGCCCACCTCACTGTACCTCGGGGCTTTATTGAGGATCCCATTTTCTATAAGGAAGTGCGGGGAAGGATGCACCCGTGAGATGGTAACAGAAGTTCTTACCTCCTGGGTTCCCAAGGGACAAGGAGCAGAAGCAGCTACAAGAGCCTGGAAGGAAGGAGGGCCTGAGGACAGCAGTAGCTTTCAGAAGGTGGACGTAAGCCTGATGGAACCTTCTCTCAGTGGGTCAGAATCCTCAAACTCTCCTCTCAAGTTTCCTGGTGATAGAGCACAACAGTAGGCCAGAGGCTATGGGCGCCTGTTGCCTAATCTATACAGGCCAGTCTCCAAGGAGGGAGAAGGGTAACCTGCACAGGGAGGGGTGAGCAGAAGACATCATCACAACCACCTTTCCTGCCATATATTTAGTGACTAGAGAAAGAAGCATGGAGTCTTACGTTCCCGAGGCTGGGGGTGGTGACAGGAATTCTTTGAGAAGAAACCCAAAGTGTTTTCATTCTTATAACCATTCTCTCCATCTAAGAATAAGGATAGCACCTAAGTCTGGGGTAAGTAAGTAAACTGATCCTGGTTAATTATCTGGGTGGAGCTGGAGTTGAAGGCAGAACCTAGATCTTCTGAGCTCTTGACCATGGCCTCTGCCTTGGTTGATCACTGCCAGTTTGTTAAATAAAAAGGCAAGCTCTGTCCCCTCTATGACCTTTTCTTTTTTGATAGCAAACCTTATGAAAAAGACAACCATCAAGGAATTATCATTCTACGTTTATTAGACTTTTTAAAATGAGTCATCACGCAATTTATTAATTTAATTAGTGTTTTATCAGGAACTTCAGTTGTTTATCCATCCAAATCCGTTTCCACGCAGTCAGATATAAATAGAGAATTTTATGGAGGAATAAGTGACTCACGAGAGCCAATGATGTCCAGGGCAACAACCCATACTTTCAAACCTCCCACCACCTCTATGGAACTCCTGCCGAACCAGACCAAGCAGGCTTCTTATTAACACTTACTATCAATGTTAACCAAGTTAATAGAGTTATAAATGATATAAATGTATTCTCTCTGAGTTTGTTTGAATACTGATAGTAATTGTTTTCTAAAATCTTTCTACATTGAATTACATTATTAGTAATTGAGTGGAAGGAAGCTCTATTTTCTTTTCCTTTAATTGCAACTTCATTCTCAAAAAAGTTACTGTTATAGATTTGCAACTATTGCTTTATGCTATCCTAATATCATTGTATTATAGCTCAGAACATAAGAAAATTTGGCAAAATCAGTTACTTTAAGAACACCAACTGCAACAAAAACAACAAAGTGTGCTTCTAGTGTGTACAGAGGAAACCAAGTGATTTAGAGTGTCATCGTAATTGGGGAAGAATAACAGCTTTGACCGCAGAGCTTTCTCACTGCTGTCAAGTCAGTTTCAATCATGACCCTCCATTGAGCTTCCGAGGTCGTAAATTTTAACAGGAAGACAATTCTCATCTTTGTTCCATAGAGTCGTTGGTACGTTCAAACTGCCAGACCCTCTCAGCCTTTGAGTGAGCCCAATGCGCCACGGGCTCTGCATACCAGAGCACCCAGACCAGAGAGCATCAGAATGTTCAACGATTTATGAGTGCATTGTTGTTGCGATTGTTGTGTGCCATCAAGGCAGAATTGACTCATAGCTTCAGCCAATTTTCAGAGACAGTAAATCACATGAGAAGAGATTGCCCGTCTTTCTCCCAGGGAGCAGCGGGTTGATTAGAACTGAGTGCCTTTGGAATTGAAGCACAGCTTCTTACCACTAGGCCACCAGAGCATTAGAAAGCTGAAAAGGTAAGCTACTTACGAAAAATAATTTCATGATAATAAGTAAATACAGGATTTATTTTTCCAAAAGTAATCATTACTTTCTGCTGAAATGCTGCATAAAATTGTATAGACAGTCATTGGTGTGACCCATTCAGACAGTGCTCTTCTGCTGTGGCCCCTATTCCCTGCACCCTTCCATGGACACCACTGAATGGAGTAATTGTTGAAGAATCTTAAGCGTGTTGTAGTATTAGACTAAGGCCTCAACCATCAGCATCTAAGAAAATCTTGACTTTGCTTTTTGCTCACATCCTGGCAAATTTCTGTTCCTTCCACTTTCGCCTGCCCATCTCCTTCTTGAGAGGCTGGAGCATCTAGATAAAGCTTTACTCCCTGACCTCTCGGCTTTAGACCATGTTAGAGCTCCATTAACCTGCGATTGTTCTGTGAAGGAAGTCACGCAGGTGCTCTTTGACTCATCCTCTAATGACCTGTTGAAGAGACAGAAGTGTAGCTAATGCTTCTGTGTCCTTGCACTTTAGCTCTGAATTTCCCCTTTCGGCCTTACTCAAGTGGCCAAGGAAGAAAGAAAATGAATGTGCTACTGAAGTAAGATTGCTCAGGTTAGCATCCAGTCCTGCAATTGGCTTTTCTCCAACAGGATGCTGTTAATTTCAGCAACTGTGATGATGTTTGTTTAACACCCTTAACTCTCTAGTAAGTCGCTTTTACATCTGCTCTCTTCCTCAGAGCCTTGACCTTTTTAAAGTTGCCTTGGAAGAGCTCTGGCCGAGGATTACCCTGCCCAGGCCCTTGTGAGTCCCTCCATCCTGTTCACACATGATCTCCTTTGGTAGCTCTTCCCTCATCACCCAAACTAAAGGACCATCTTTCTACTCAGCCCATTTTTAAGTCCTCGTTTCACATGATTTTATTTATGGATTTCTTTCTTCACTTATTCTCTCTTTCGTATCATCTCTACTTTACTACCGATCAAATGATAATCCTTTAAGGCAGAGATCATGCCTTCCCTGCTTACAGTTCTATACCTAGAACATAGAACGAGACCTGACTCCCAACAGGTTCCCCATTAGCACAATTTGAGGGCATGAAGTTAACAGAGAGGATGCAGCTCCTCTGCATAAAATTCCAAAGTCTTCTTTTGAAAACAATCTTGACTATTGAGATGATTATTTATTGATTTATTTATCTTTATTGCAGTGTCTATATATTTTATGTTATATATATGGTGTATTCATGCAATTTATATGATGTATGTTTTTATGTATAAGGGATCTTTCCAGAGTGCTTAGGAGCAACAATGTCAATCTAGAGACTAAAGTGTGCCTGATCCAGCTCAGGGTCTTTGCAATTACTTGCTATGCATCAGAGAGCTGGATAATGACTAAAAATGACAGAAGAAGAATTGATGCCTTTGAGTTGTGGTGCTGGAGAAGAGCCTTGAACATACCATGGACTGCCATGAAAAAAAATTGGTCTGTCTTGGAGAGGATGAAACTAAGTTTCCCCTTGGAGGCTAGGAGTTTGAAACTCCATCTCTCATGCTTTGGGCATGTGGCCAGGAGGGACTGATCTTTAGAGGACATCATGCTCAGAATGGTAGAGGGAAAGTGCAGGAGAGGAAGATCCTGGATGAGATGGATTGGTACAGTAACTAGGGCATTGGGAGTAGGAGTATCGGAATCAGTAAGACTGGCTTAGGACATGGCAGACTTCAGAGCTATTGTGCATAGGGTCGCTATTATGAGTTGCAGGTGACTTGACAACACATAACAACAACAACAACATATGTATAATATATACATACACACACACACACACACACACATATATGTGTGTGTGTGTGTGTGTTTTATCTGTAAATACACGTACATACATATATGGCTTTGATCTCTAGTGGACCAGTCTTTAAGGAGTTGTACTGCCAACCCAAAGGTGACACCTCTCTGGTAGTTCAAATTCACTAGTGACTCCAAGGGGGAAAAGATGGACAATTTATTCCTGTGTGAGAAATTTCTAGCTCCTGGAAACCCACTGGAAGGTCAGCTATGAGTCAACTCTTACTCAACAGCAATGAGGTTTTTTATGAATGTATATGTGTGTGTATAAAAATTAAATGAGAATCACTTATAAAACATCCTCCGTTTTTACAATTTACTAGTTGTAGGAAATAGCAGTGTGCAGGACATAATAATCTTTGGAGGCAGGAGCCTGGGTGATTATTATCATCTTTCAAATATTTACTCTAAATCTTTATAAATTCACTTCTGTACTGGACATTAGTTCCTTCTTCTGTAACAGTGACTTTCAAACTTAATTTTACTTAAAAGCTCAGAGTACCCTTTGTTCCAACATTGTTCATAGGTTTTTGAGAATCTGTTGTTTCAAAAGTGGATGGCCAGTCCTGTTCTTAGTTTGCCTCAGTCTAGAAGTTTCACTGGAATCTATTCACCTGGTAATCCTGTTGGTTTTGTAAATAATGGTGATACAGTTTTCAGTGTCACAGCAACTTGCAAACCACCACAAACGGACACATGAATGTTGGGTTTATTAATATGGATGAGTAATTTGGACAATGCACAATGAAAACTAAAGAGCTGATGCCTTTAAACTGTGGTGTTGGCGAAGAATATTGAATGTGTCATGGACTAGCAGAAAGAAAAGAAAGATAATTCTATCTTGGACAAAGTATAACGAGATTGCTTCTTAGAGACAAGGATGGTGAAACTTCATCTCACATACTCACTGAAAGGAAGGCTCTCATTAGATGGACTAACACAGTGACTGCAGCAATGGGCTTGAACTTGGCAGTGCTTGTGAGGCCGGCACATGTTGTTCCTGGGGTTCCGATGGTTAGTAATCAACACGGTGGTGGCCCTTCACAACACTTTGTTCAAATGATACAGGACTTAAATATTTTTTTAAAATAATGTAAATAGAACTGCAACAGTTTAAATAATGTCATGGGTTTGATCTTCATTGACACCATTTAGAAACTGCTGACCAATAAAAAGGATGTTAATGAGACCTGCTCCTTTAAGCTTGAAGTTCCATGCTAAGGAGAAATCAAAGAATATTTAAAAAGGTCTACAAAATGTACTTTCTTAAAAAAAAAAAAGTACTTTCTTTATGTATCCACCCTTATCCTATCTCCCCCAAACCCTCATAGTGAATATTTCACTGGCAAGAACTGTTTAAAAGGAACATATGATTAGGCATTATATGTACAACAGAATAAGAAGTACATCCCAAGAGGACTGGGGTTGGGGGAGGGCAGTGGGAGAAGGGAGGTAACTATGCTAAAATAAATGAATATTTTAGAAAAAAAGTAAATAGGGGGAGGGGGAAGAGATGGAGAGGGGATAAAATTGTGCAACAATGAATGAGTGAAAATCTAACTTTTCTGTAAACTTTCATTAAAGTTACAATCAAAATTAAAAATTTTATTTTAAAAAAATGTGCTTTGTTCGCTGATCATCCTAAATCCTAGAGAAGGTAAGACTAAGTTGCTCTTTGGAGGCAAGGATTGTGAAGCTCCATCTCACATAGTTTAGCATGTTGTCAGGAGGGACCAGTCCTTGCCTGGAAGGATGGAGTGTCAGCCCAAGAGAGGGAGAAGACCTTGAATGAGACGGATTGTCGCAGTGACTGTGGCAGTGGGACAAGCGTGTCAGAGACAATGAGATTGGCTCACGGTATGGCAGTATTCATAGGGTTGCTATGAGTTCTGGTTGACTCAATGGTACATAACAATAACAAAGTAGTTTTACCATTTCTTTATCTTTATTAAGCTTACACATTGTAGGTGTAATGCCAGCTCCAGAGAGATCATTTTAAATGCACAATGTGAACAGTCACATTTTGGTCGGTATGCTTTAATTCTCCAGGAAAGTTTTGTTTAGAAACAGTAGGAAAGATTACTAATCAAAAGGTTATTGAAGACAAAATTAGGTTAAAGCTATATGAAAAGACATGGTATTAAGCAAAAATTGTACTGGTATTGTTTGGCATTAATTAAAGTTGCAACCAGTCACAATAATTTCACTATAGCTTTAGTCTGGGGAGCTATAATCTAGTTCCCAAATGAATAAACTGTAAGGCCAAAGGCCGAATACTTTAACAAAAGGGAATCTAATGATTATCTTGTAAACCAGAGGAATGATGATATTATGGCTTAATTAGAGACCTTGGTGAAGTTCAAGGTACAGCTATAGTTGCGTGGCCATTTGCAAGATGCAGGAATAGTGTGATTTATGAGGATAAAAACAAAAAAGAAAAGAAAGTGCCAAATGGCCAAAGATGGCTAAGGGCTGAAAATTTGGGGAAACAGATTTGCTATAAGGACTCACCAATAATTTCTGGGTAAAACTACAGGGAGGATAATTTCATATAGTGATTAGAAAGACTAAAGGAATGATCAGGGAAAGATTCATTAGCCATCAAGAACATTGCATTGACAGGTGTTAGGTACCCATTTGATCCAAGGGACCAGGACTAAGGAGACACGTTGGTTTAATTGAACACAGAGTTAGGGAGTAAACTAATAAGCATTTTAGGCTTTGGCAATGGGTTAATTGTTGAGTGTTGATTGTTGACAGTTGTTTGATTTTTGGCCATTGCTGTCTAGATGCTAAAACCATTTATTTCTATCTTTTTGCCTGAAATATTTGATTAGCATTTGGCTTTTCTCACCTTGACATTTGCTCATTATTTTTCCCAAGTCTCAACTATTCATTTTCTGCTTAGTGATTTTTCTAAGATGACTGACTCGGATTTCAACCACGCTGCTATGTTGCAAAACAAATAAACAAACAAACCCCACATGAGATGTGAAATACTCACTTAAACTTTCATCTGGATGTTTAGTTCCGAGCTCATCAATAATCTGGTTTTGAAGCATTAGCCGGAGCCCTGTGTACAATCGTGTACATTGTGGGTATAATCTCTGGAGGCTCCAATTGTAACTTATCTTTTCTGGAGATTCCCACTACTATGATCATGGTGCAGTGTACACACATTTAACGTTCAACTTTACATTAGCACAGGAATCTTTGTAAACCATTCTATCCCACCTGTGCTCTGTCTTTATAACACTGCTAAGAGTCTGTCAGCAGAGCTATTTAATCTGCTAATGCCCAGATTGGGTGTTCATCTGCTTTTACTGTGTGACGGGAGCCAAAACTGTGTGTCTGCAGATTTTCAGCTTGATGATACCTTGGCTTAAGGGAAATGCTCGAAGAGGATGTGATTTTGTTTTCAAGTTCCAGGCTGGTAAAAATGAACAGTTTTGCATAAGAAATAAATCCTTAGAATTAAGATAAATGAGAAGCACCAGTGATGTGAAACTAAGTTTGCTTTGACATAGATAAGGGAGCTAAGTAGGGCTCTATGGGAGTTTGTGTGCTGGATCTAAATATTAAAAAAGAAAAAGAAAGAAAGAAAAGGATCTAGAAATGAGTTCCCCTTCCTGCCTCTCCCACACATAAGTTGACTTTTCTGATAATTCTACTCTCACACTTTGTATACCATCTTCTTCAGTGGTGTGATTCACCCTTTGCTCATTGATCAAGTTTCTACTCGGAGGCTAGGATTTTGAAGCTCTGTCTCACATACTTTGGGCACGTGATCAGGAGAGACTGGTCCTTGGAGAAGGACCTCATGCTTGGGATGGTGGAGGGAAAGTGCCGGAGAGGAAGATCCCAGATGAGATGGATTGATATGGTATCCGGGGAAATGAGGGTTGGTGTGTCAGAATTAGTGAGACTGGTTCAGGACTAGGAAGGGTTCAGAACTGCTGTACATAGGGTTGCTATATGTCACAGGTTACTCAGTGGCACACAAAAACAAAAACATACTATATTGGTTGTTTTTTATTTAAGCTTCAAGTTTAGAGTCAATAAGACCTTGGGGAGGTCCTTTGTATTTAAAAATTGGTTATTACTATATTTTTGAAGGGACATTCTTCTAAGTGGTATAGCACTCTTCTGACAATATGCTGTACTGAGGTAACCTGGGGTGTCAGAGGCCTGACTTACTTGCAAAGCAAGATTAGCCCTGTACTGTGAAACCAGCAAGACTAACACCATCTTGGCTAGAAAATCTGCTTGACAATATACAACTCAAGGAAGCAGGATGTTAATGAATAAGAGTGACCAAAGGTCTCAGACCTTAGGGAATGTTATCTACCAAAACTCTTTGTTTCTTAGAGCACTCAATAAGACATGCTGTAAAACATCTTTGTATTGTGCTGAGGTCTTCGAGAGTTAATGTTTGACCTGAGAGTCAACATTTTGGATGGAAAGAGATAATGTGACAGCTACTGCAGAGGTGCTTCTAAAAACCTATATATGCTTTTGAAAACTAAAAGTTTTTTGCTGTTCGTCATCAACGGGTAGTCTGAGTCTTTATTCAATTCTGGTCCCTCCTCTCATGGAACCGTTTAGAAATATTGAGTCTGGACCCTGATATTGGGGTTGCTTTGATGCTGAACTTTGGGTGTCACATGCCATTATGGTTACCCACGGTGGACAGTATTTGGTGGAGCTCCCAGTTTAAGACAGATTTGGAAGCAGAAGTGACATCCACTTCCTAAACAACATGCCTCTGAAAACTCTATGAACTTTGATAATTGACGACAGTTATAGAAAGGCTTCAGGCTCTTTGTTCATAGGGTCACAATGAGTCATTCTCAACTCAATGGCAATCATCATCAACAACAACAACAGCAATCGTCTGGAAGTCTGAGAAAGCAATGAGCCCTTTGTCTCTAGGAGGTATGTGGTGAAGGTGCACCATGACTGGCCTGAGTCATGTAAGGTCATCGAGCAAACCCAGCAATGAAACTATTCCTGATAGTTTTGCCTTCTTTAACAGGTAGACTACACAGCTTCTGTCTTTCTCAACACTTTAAAGGGTTTGCAGTAAGAATTTCCATGCAAAGTGTAACAATAAGCAAAAAAGAGCAGACAGAGTGATTGTTGAGGAGTGGGAAGAATGGAGAGATTATTTCACTCCAAGCATTTGTGTGTCAGGGGACATGCTTACAGCATGAGAAACAGATGAAGAGAAAGGTTTTTGACTTAGCCCAGGATGGTACCATGCTGACTGACAGAACATGACAGTTCATACAATAGATGGGATAACCTTCGAGTAAGAAAGGAAAATGAATTGGAAAGGGGATACAAGTGGGATTTTGTATCTAGGAATCATTCTGATTCACTATTTAATAGTCGGGGTGGGGAGTGCAGGGGGAGAAAGCACTGGAGATTCCACAGAGGTGTAAAAAAGATTTGCTGGATTACAGCTTCCAAAGAAGGAAATATTAGGATGATGATGGCTGAAAAAACATTGTTTTCCTGGATATTGGAAGTGAGGAGAAGGAAATATGGTCAAAGCTGTTAGTTGCAAATAGCAGAACCTGTTAGGACTAGTTTAAATAGAAAAATAATTTAATCAAGATTTGAGGTATTTCAAAGACTCTTTGGGAGCTGCAGACAAACAGGCTTGAAGCTCTGCTTCCCAGAACAATCCCAAAAAGTCATAATATAGAACTAACTGATGGGAAAACAGTCATTGACATAACTACTGGCTTTAAGATCACACCATCAGACTAGACTGAAGCAGAAACTGCCTGCATCCACAGACCAGACACTTCTTCCTTGCTGTAGCCTTTGTGAACCACCTTCATTTTTGTGAGCTTGCCATACTGTGGTGGCTTGTATGCCATTGTTCAGATACTGCTGGCTGTGCCACCAGCATTTTAGATGCCAGCAGGGTGACCTATGGTGGACATGACAGTCTCTGGTGAAGGGCCTTCCTATTTCTGAAAATTCAGCTCTTAACTCACTGCTACTGAATGGGAACTGACTCATAGCTGATCCTCTGGCTTGATTTTGGTAGATTAAATCACACAGGAGGAGACTGCCTGTCTTTCTCCTGTGGAGCTGCTGGTGGATTAGAACCACTAGAGAGGTTCCACCTTTGGGTTAACAGTGCAATCCTCTATGGACTAGTTATTCCATCCGGGAAAACTTCTTGCTCTTGGGTGCTGTCAGCTTGCGGCTGACTCATAGTGATCCTAACAATAAAACGAAGCTCTGCTCAATCCTATACCATCCTCACAACCTTGGTTGCAGTCATTCTGCCTTTTTCTTGCTTACTGTATGCTTTTCCAAGCTGACCCCTCCTAAAAAAATGACCAAAGTATGTGAAATGAGGTCTCAGCACACTTGTGTCTCAGGAGCTAATGACTTCTTCCAAGACGTATTTTTTTGTTGGTGTAGTCCACAAGGATTTGCACTAAGCCAGAAGCCATGCTTGTGGTTGGAATCTAACAGTAACCCTGGGGAATAAGGTAGACAGTTTCCTCCTATGTAACTTACAGCCTCAGACACCTAATGGAGGGTCAGCTATGAGTTGGTTCTGACTCAATGGCAATGAATGGTATTTATATTTATGAAGTTCTGGTGACCAAGTCTGTATGGTGTTACCATACTAACTGAAAAAAACTCTAGTGGTTTGAATCAGCTGCTTCTGAGAAGAAATATGGGAAATTTCATTCCATTAAGACCATCTCAGAAACCTGAAGGCAGATCTCTGAGTTGGTACAGACTCCATAACAGTAAGGGTGAGGTTTTTTTTGTTGTTGTTGTTATATATATTGTTTTTGTTTTGTACCACTGAGTCGGAACCAACCCATAGCTGACCCTTCTGCAAGTTTTCAGAGGCAGTTAATCACACAACTGGAGATTATCTATCCTATGAGAGAGAGAGAGAGACAGAGAGAGAGATGATAGATAGATGATAGATAGATAGATAGATAGATAGATAGATAGATAGATAGATAGATAATAGATAGATAGATAGACAGATGGATAGATATCCCAAGTTAAGATGGGAAATAAATGGATGACTACGTACCCCTCTGGTTTAGAGGAAGATTCATCAGTAGCCAGTTTTGATGCAAATGACACAGTTTCCTTGTTGAAAGTGAGGAGAACTTGAAAAGCTTGCTGCAGAAGATCAAAGACTGCAGATTTCAATATGGTTCACAGGTCAACATCAAGAAGAGAGAAATCTTCATCTCTGGATCTGTAAGCAGCATTATGATAGATAGAGAAAAGATTAAAATTGTCAATTATTGCCCCTATTTGGACCCACCATCAACACCCTTTATATCAGCAGTTAGAGAGAATCCTCTCCAAAATCCTGAAGAGCAATGGTGTCAGTTTAAAGACTAAGATATGCCTGATTCAAGTCATAGTCTTTTCCATCACTCCCTATACCTCTGAGAGCTAGATGACAGCAGAAAAAAATTGCATCAGCGTATTACTGACTATTCCTAAGACTGCCAGACAAACAAACAAACATGTCCTGGAGAAAAGGGTAACCATAATGCTCCTTGGAGGCAAAGATGACCAGGTTTCATCTCACATACTCTGGGCATATTGCTAGAAGAGGCTATTCCTTAAAGATTGACATCATGCTTGGAAAGATTGAGGATCAGTGAAAGAGAGAAAGACCTTTGACAGAATGGATTGACACAGTGACTGTAACAATAAGGTGAAGTATGTCAGAGATGATGACATCGGAAAAGGATAGGGAGGTTTATATTTGTTGTACAAAGGATTATTATACACATACTCAGCTCAATGGCACCTAACAACAACAAAAACCATACCCCTTCCTTCAACAAATATGTTGTTGTTAAGTGCCGTCGAGTCGTAGATGACTCATAGCAACCCTATGAACAAAAGACCTGAGCTCTTATATAACTTTCATCGTTTCTCCAAGTTCATAGAATTTCTGGAGGCAAGCTATTTCAGAAGTGGATGCCTCTTCTGCTTCTAAGCTTGTTTTAGTCACACGAACCTAATTTTTTGTTTATTATTTATTCTTCATCATCTTAACAAGGTCAAACTTTTGGGTTAGTGAAATAATTCATAACTTTATTTATATGTAATATGACCACAGTAAATTTTAGAACGTTTTAATGATCTAAACAGAAAATCCATACCTCTTAAACATAAT
This sequence comes from Elephantulus edwardii, assembly GCF_000299155.1. Lineage (NCBI taxonomy): Eukaryota > Metazoa > Chordata > Mammalia > Macroscelidea > Macroscelididae > Elephantulus > Elephantulus edwardii. The sequence continues at coordinate 842,849 of NW_006400146.1, forward strand.
CTTCCTGTCTTCTTATTCTCCCAACATTACTTTGTTTTGCTGGACTTGCTGTTCTGGACAATTAATATAATTGGAATCATACAATGTTTGATCATTTGTGATCCATTTAATATAATGTTTTCAAGGTTCATTCATATTGTAGCATGTATCAATGCTTCACAGTTGAATACCATATGAACATACCACATTTTATGTATATACTCATTAAGTGATGGACTTTTATGTTGCTTCCACTCTTTGGCTATTGCATATAATTCTCTATGAACATTAACCAACTGTCGTGGAGCTGAGTCTTACTTATACCATCTACCCATCAGGTTTCCAAGGTTGTAAATCTCTACAGGCAATGCAGGAGCAGCCAGCTCCTGGATTCCAACTGCTGACTTTTCATTTAGCAGCCTGGTAAGTTATGCACTGTCACTCCTTGTGCTCATCTATAGCCTAAAGACTTGAGAGAGGAGGACAAGCTGGAAAGGTTTCCCAGATTGGGCACCAAACAGTGTTTGAAGAAGGGTCAGGAGGGAAGGTGTTTGTGAATCAGCTGCCAAACACACACAGGATGTTGAAAAAGTGATAGGAGAAGAATAGTTTACATTTTTATTCAGAGAGAAAGGACTCCCCACACTTTTACATGATGTTATATGTAGTTAGTAAAAATGTGAACAACTTTTTGGGTCCTGGTTGTTTTTCCTCTGTGTGACATGGTGCTATGACTGGATGACATCGATCCCTAGAAGTTTTAATAAAAATAATACTTTTTTTTTACACTTTTTTCTTTGCTTTTCCCTGTTCTCACTCCCTTGCCAAATTATTTTAGATGAAATTTTTCTTTCAGTTGTAGGCACTGCTATTAATTTTGTTCAAAAGGAAACTTGGTGCATATTTTGAACATCTGTGAGTCCCTGGCAAATTCCTCTCTGAGAAGGTGACCAGTTTTCTCAGCTGTCTTAACTTCCTAAACTTCCCTTTGCTAATTAGAGTTTATAAGGACTGCCAATACTCAGCACCACAAACTGGGTGGCATAAAACAACACACATTTATCCTCGTTGGTCCTGGGAGCCAGAAGCCTGAAATCAAGATGTCAGCAGGGCTACGTGCTCTCTGAAGGCTTGGGGGTGGGTTGGGGGGAAGGATTTTTGCCCTGCCTCTTCTAACCTTGGGTGGTCTCTGTTGTTCCCCTGTCTTCACTTGACAGTTCTTGTGCCTTTGTTCCTCTTTGTGTGTCTTTTAAGGATAGCAACAATATCGATAAGAAGCCATTGTACTCCTGTATGACCTCATGCTAACCAGTTATACCTGCAGAAATACGATTTCCAAATGAGCTCACATCCATCTGGTTGTATCTTTCTGGGACACACACATCGACTAGTAACATTAATGTAGCTTGGGGGAAGCGGGGAAGGTAGACACTTGGGGTGGGGTGTGTGTGTGTGTGTGGTGTGTATGATTTTATTTAAGGCACCATCGCCTTTAGGGCTCGCCTGTACTTGCTGAGGGTTCAGTGGCACTGTTTTTGACAGCATGCTTAGAAGCCTTCCTATTTCAATATTCTAGGAACTTCCATCTCTGGTGCTAGTCTTTGGGCTGCAAACCTAGCAGTTCCGCTCTCTGCCTTATGACATCCACGCACAACAACACCCTGACAGAAGGTAACAGTTCACTTCTGCTTTGCTGAGAACAGTGCCATTGCAGCAAATCTCTCACAGTTGTTTTATGAATAGCAAATGCTTCTCAGATTTTCCATTTGTAAAGCCTGGCTTTGATCATTGATTGGCTATATTGCTTATTACCTCTGATTGCACTGTCTTTGGTATCAGGCTAAGATTGAGTTGTTCTTGTTGTTGTTGATTGTCTTTAAGTTGAGCACGACTAATAGTGACTCTATGAACAATAGGCCTGAAGCCCCCCTACAGCTATAGCCATTTATCAAAGTTCATAGAGTTTTTGGAGGTATACTGTTTAGGAAGTGGATGCCACTCCTGCTTCCAAACCTATCATAGTATGCTATTGTTGTTTTGTGCTGTTGAGTTGCCTGTGATGTACAGCAACCCTATGTACAGCAGCTCTGAACCTTTCTCTGTCCTGAGCCAATCTCACTAATTCTGACACACCAACGTCCATCACCACAGTTACTGTGTCAACCCATCTCATCTGGGGTCTTCCTCTCCTGCGCTATCCGTCCATTCTTCCGAGCATGATGTCCTTCTCCAAGGACTGATCTCTCCTGGCCACATGCCCAAAGTACGTGAGGTAGAGCTTCAAAATCCTAGCTTCCAACAAGAGACTTGATTTCACCCTTTCCAAGATAGACCTATTTGTTTTCTTGGCAGTCCATGGTATGTTCAAGGCTCTTCTCCAGCACCACAACTTAACCTTCTGTAATCCTTAGTCATTGTCCAACTCTCTGAGGCATAACAAGTAATTGAGAAGACCATGGCCTGGATTAGACACATCTCTGCATCTAGACTGACATCGTCGCTCTTCAGCACTCTGGAGAGGTCCATGACAGCAGATTTTCCCAATGCAATTTGTCTTTTGATTTCCTGACTGCAGGTGTTAAGAGTGTTGATTGTGGATCCAAGCAAGCTGTAATTGCTAACAACCTCAATCTCTTCTCCATCTATTATGGTGCTACCAATTGGCCCAATTGTCTTCTTGATGTTGAGCTTCAATCCATATTGAAGTCTACAGTCCATGACCTTTTGGAGCAAGTGCTTCAGGTCCTCTTCAGTTTCAGCAAGCAAGGTTGCCTTGTATGAATATCCTGGGTTGTTAATTAGTCTTCTTCCAATCTTGATGCTACTCTCCTCCTCATAAAACTCTGCTTTCCAAATGGTCTGTTCTGTATACAGATTGAAAAGGTATGGGGACAGAATGCATCCCTGATGCACTCCTTTCCTGATTTTGAACCATGCAGTGTTTCCTTCCTCTGTTCTGAAGACTGATTCTTGGTCCAAGCATAAGTTTCGCATAAGCACTATCAAGTGTTCTGAGATTCCCATTTTCCTCAAGGTTAATCACAATTGATTGTGATCCATACAGTCAAATGCCTTTGCATAGTCAATGAAACACAGGTAGACATTCTCTGCTCTCTGCCAAGTTCCATTTGACATTGGCAATAATATCTTTAGTGCCACGACCTTTTCTAAACCCAGGTTGTATTTCTGATAGTTCTCTGTCAATGTCCTGTTCAAGTATTTTCTCGATAATCTTCAGCGGGATTTTGCTAGTGTGCGATATTAGTGATGTTGTTTGATAATTTCCACACTCTGTTGGGTCACCTTTCTGGAATGGGAATAAATATGGATCTCTTCCAGTCAGTTGGTCAAGTACTTGTCCTCCAGTTTTCTTGGCGAGCACATGCAGGGCAGCATCTGTTTGCTGAAATACGTCAATTGGTATTCCACCAATTCCTGGGTTGGTTTTTTTTTTTTCCCCAGAGTAGCCTTCCCTTCCTCCTTCATCACCTCTATCTCTTGATCATATGATGTTTCTTGAAATTCTTCTGTGTCAGCCATTTCTTTTTGGTACAATGACTCTGTATACTCCTTCTATCTTTTTTTTAATGCTTCCTGGATCATTCAATATTCTGCCATAACATCCTTAAGCATTGCAATTTGTAGCTTGGATTTATTCTTTAGTTCTTTCAACTTAAGAAATGCTGAGTAAGTTCAGCCCTTTTGACTTTCCGACTCCAGCTACTTGCACATGTCAATATTTTGCCTTGTCTTCCCGTGCAGCCCTGTGAAATCTTCTATTCTGCTCCTTAACTTCTTGATTTCCTCCCTTTGCTTTGGCTTACCAATGCTCTAGTGCAATATTCAGAGTCTCTTCTGACATCCATTTTGGTCTTTTGTTCTTCTTCCTTCTTTGTGATGACTTTTGCATTCTTCATGAACGATATTCTTGATATCTTCCCACAGTTTACCTGGTCTTCATTCAGTAGTGTTCTAGCCCTCAAGCCTATTCCTGAGTTGATTTTTAAATTCCGGGGAGATAGACTCAAGGTCAAATTTTGATTCCTGTGGGTATGATTTAACCTTCTTTAGTTTTGATTTGAACTTGCATATGAGCAGTTGATGATCTGTTCCACAATTAGCACCTAGCTTAGTTTTCACTGCTGATATTGAACTTCTCCAACAATTCCTCCCACAGATGTAATCTTTCTGATTCCTGTGTATCCCATCAGGTGAAACCCATGTGCATAACCTGTGTTTATGTTTCTTATAAAAGATATTTGCTATGAATAAATCATTGATTGTACAGAATTTTGTCATTCTATCCCCAGACTCATGTAAGTTATCACGCCCATGTTTTTCGACTACTGATCCTTCTTCCTGGTTCCCAAGTTCTGCATTTCAGTCACCCATTATTATTAATGCACCTTGATTACATGTTTAATTGATTTCTGACTGCAACAGTTGATAGCAATCTATTTCCTCCTCTTTGGCTGTGGTTGTAGGCACATAAACTTGAATGATAATGGTATTAACAGGTCTTCCTTGTATGTGTATGATTCTAGAAATGGCCTTTTAAAAACTGTGAAAGTGACCCTGTTTTTTCTCACCTTTTCATCTCCAGCATAAAAGATCATATGATCATGGGATTCAAAATGTGCCATGTCAATCCATCTCATTTCTCTAATGCCCAATATGTCAATGTTTATGTGTTTCATTTCTTTCTTTACAATATCTAATTTTCTTACATTCATGCTTCTCACATTTCACAGACCAGTTGTTAATTTTGATGAAATTCCGTGAGGTTTCCCCTCTAATCAGTATCTTCCTTGCTCTTTACTTTTTTTAGAACTATTTTTTTTAACATATCCAAATAGAAATTTCCCTTTTTCTGTGATTTGGGGAAAAAATATATATGTATATATTATAAATATTATATATATATAAGAAATATTTTATATATATACACATATATATTTCATTTCTTGTTGTTTTACATACTTTTGTTAAATTCACAATTTAAAAAAAATTTTTAAAACCAAAGAAACTAGGAAAAAATGTTTAAATAGATGTTTCTTATTCTGGGAGAACCATGTTTAATGCTCTGTTGTTTATAAACAGAAAGTTACAGAATGGTTAAGGTGAAGTTCTTCTGAATTCCTTCTGGGGAAATGAATTCTTCTCTACCTGGCTTTACCCTGTCAATGCTTCATTGTTTAAGTAGTCCGTCCACTCCTCCATCAGAAAGTCCTGTTTCTTGATGAAATTGACCCTCTGAAAGGCAACCTGGAAGTTTTCCTGCATACTTGACTTGGGTGTTATAAAACCATTTTGACAGAAGCAATTACAGTGTGCTTAGCAGTGATGTATGTATGTGTGTATGTGTGAATGTGTGTGTTTCCCTACCCAGGCAGGACAGTTTCACCCTGAGGAATTGCTGGAATGCCCCATCAACCCTGAGCTCCATGAGGAATGGTGCAAGTGACAGGTAGAGGGCGTACAGTATAATGGAAAGGACTCTGGGCTGGATGTCAGGAGATGGGCTTTCTAATCCTGCTTTACCATTAATTTGCTGTGTGACCTTGGGCAAGTTCCTTAACCTCTCCTGGGATCAGTTCTTTCACCTGGAAATGGAGTTAATAATAGCTGCCCTTCTTAACTCTGAGGGTTGTAGGGAAAATAAAGTGAGTTTGTGACTGGGCAGTTTGAAATGGATAAAGCTGACTTTGTACAGATACATTTCAGAGTGCCTGACAGAAGACATATCTTCATATAAGATAAAAGGTACTATTAGCAACGAAAGAATATGAAACAGCCTTCCTCTTCATTTCAAATTAAAATGCTCTCCAGCCAAGAGAACTCTTGGTCCTGTAACATGAGACTTTCCATTTGTTTATATGCTATGTAGCGTGCGTACATTGTGTGGCTAATGTAAAGGGATGCCTGCTCAGTGACCACGTCCTGCTTCTGGCTTTGTTGTGGTTGTCAGTGAGTTGGTTCCGACTCCTACCAGCCCCAGCTGTGCAGAGCAGAGCTCCCTAAGGAGCTGAACTCCTGGCCTTTCTTCTGAGTGCCTCCAGGTGGGTTCAGAGCTATGGCTCGGCTAGTGGTCTTGAGTCATGTGTGATCCAGAGACTCCAATTCTGAATGGCCTACATGTATTATTTTTTTTTTAAAGTACAGCATCAAATCAGGCAAACATAAGATTTTAATACACAGAAATCTAGTTATGCTATTAACAAAATACCTTCATGTAACTCTGTGGTTGTAAGCTTTGGAATTGTTCAGACCTAGGTTTTTGAATCCTGGTTTTGCCATAGAGGGCAAGTTCCTACGTGCTCTAATCCGTTGTTTTATTGTTTACAAAACAAGCCACACAATCACATCTACCTCCACAACATCATGATGTGTTATATGCATTGCCTGGGGCATAAATGGTGATTGTTAGTAATGAATAATAGCTATGGGGTGAAGATGGTTGAGTGTTGTGGGTTTGTTTTGTTTTGTTTTCCTTTCTTGTATTTTCTTGAATTTCTAAATATTCTATAATGAAAATGTATAACTTTTTGGGATAACAGTTTAACACTTTAACAAAAATGTATAACTTTTGGGGATAACAGTTTAATGTTAATCACTATTTTAATGAATTCAATTCTGAAAAAAAAAGACAATCTAGTCACTCCAGAAGCACCTTGGAAGAAAGGCCTGGATTTTGACTTCTGAATACTCAGCCATGGCAACTTTTTGGAACACAGTTCTACTCTCTGACATATATAGTGTCAGGGTGTGTGGGGATTGATTCAACGGCAAATGTCATCAAGAGTCAGAATTCATTCAACAGCAATGTTTTTGGCACCATGAACCTGGTATGACAATAATTCCCAACATTGTCACAGGACTTTATGATATCCACAGTACTCTGTCTGTTCCAGTCTCCTGAAGGTCTTACAACAAGCCTGTCTACTAGTTACTGGTCAGATTCCTATTTTTATCGCTTCTCGGCCTTTTGGCTAAGATCAGTCAAGTTAGTACCTGTTCTTCTCAGATTCCTGTTTTGGAAATCTGGAGGCTGAGGATCTGGGGAGTCATGTATACAGTTACAGTGTTTGAGAAATTATGGATCTCGGATATTTCAGAGTAGATTTTAATACCCAGAAATCCATTGTAGTGGCTAAGGCCAAGAAAATGTTTTCTCCAAAGAACAACAGGCTTCTGAAAGTTTAGGGTGCAGTCTGGATCCACCTCTGATCTTTGTGCTCGGTTATGCCTTGGTTATAGGATTTTGTCCTCTAGTTACAAATTGCCTGCTCCACTCTTGGGCATCACACGCACCTCACAGGCAGGAGTGAGAAGGGGAGAGAGAAGACAGTGGGCAAAAAGGCGAAAGCTCACCAACTATTTGTGTCATCTGAGTGTTCCCCTGTAAAGAGACTTTCCCAAAAGCCACATGTAACAATATCTGCTCATCTAGTGTCAAAGAAGGAGCAAATGGGAAATAGATACTGGGTAGACACGTGGCAGTGTCCTCCACCTTGGTTTGGTTCATTTGATGCCTTATCTTTGACAGTTTGCACTGTATCAGATTGTTCCTCACGTGTGCATAGAGGACTGTGGTTGGGCTGCACCTGGAATTACTCACTGTGCCCTCTATGTATACATTAACGACAGGATCTGTACAAAAGAACCCCATCGAAGGGGGCCAATCGAAATCAATTAAGAAATTTGTTAGCCATTGCCTTTGCTTTGTTTACTTTGTTGTCTCTGTGGAGAAATTTTCCTTTCTTGTCTTGTCCTAATGATGGGAGCAGAAAAAAGAAATAAATAGGAGAGGCAAGGAAGGCAGCAAGCATTAGTAAATGTCTGTGCAAATGATATAAATTCCACGGGACAAATGATATTTTAAATTTGCTTGCATTTTTTAACATGTTCTGGATATGGAGAATGAAATTGTCTACCTGACTTTCATTGTCACAGCTCAAGTATCATAGAAATAAAAATTGGAAAGAAATAATATCGGAGAATGTTAGAAAATCTGTTGATAATTAATTGCTTTTTATTTTTTATATCATTCAAAAGTTGTCCTTTGGTTTACAATGAATATTAAAAAAAATTAAAATACAGAAAATAGAAACCACGTGCCATATTATTGAAATACGACCAGAGTAGTTTGCATTTCTTACATTTTTCTCTGTGAAGTCAAAGTCAGAGAATACATCATTTTTCTCTCAATAAATCTGTTTCTCTGAAACATCCATGTGTGCTCGCACATTCCCTCTCTTCTCTAACACCAGATCCTGTCTCTCTGTCTTATCTTGCATTCATTTCATATCGTTTTCTCAAGATCACTGTGAAACTACTTTGTTGTATAATTTCTATGTAGCTCTTTTGGCATTTTTTCAATTCTAATTCTAACTTGTTATTGCATTACAGGAGAATGATAGGAAAGTAGATTTGCATGCAGGATATTTTAAATTCTGATGTCACGAGTGATTCATTTGTTCGCATGTGTATGTATGTGACTATGTTTAAGAGTTTTACATACCAAAGATAATTTACCAAAAAAGCTTTTAGAAGTAGAATTTCAGATTTCTTTTTCTTTCTAATTTTTTATTGATTTGCATATAATCATTTGTGTACATTATGTTTCATTCGTGTGCACTGCATTTTATACAATAATTTCTATTCATTATATTTCTATGCTTAATTGCTATTGATCTATGCCTATAATCACTCTATCTTTTGAAGTTACATTGAACTTTCTTGTTCTTTCACCCCACCATCCACTGACTGAACTCTGCTATCCTCGTGACTCCCCCCTCTTTCCATTTCTCTGCAAATTTAATGTTCTCTGAACCTGAAACATCTAAATGAGAAAAATGGGCGGGGGGGGGGGACAACACACCTCAAACTCATTTTCAAGGAGTTTCAACTCACAGCTCCACTGGGTCTCTGAGGCTGTAAATCCGTTTTGGATTAGCAGTGGTACTGCCTACAGACTACAGACCATTTCCGTTATATTTGACTGTTGTGTTAGTTATTAACACTCATATCTGAAGAGGAAATGGGAAGATGAACATAGTTTGCTTTCTGACTCAGCACCTGCAGTCACACGTGCTCCCTAGACAAGTTGGAATGAGGATCTTGTGTAGTCCCTGGGTAGGTCAAAGGATTATTGTGCGGGGATGCTAACCGGCCTGCTTTGGCAAAAACAGCAATTAAAAACGGGGCGCGGCACAGGTCTCCTCTAATACAAAGAGATTATCCTGAGACAGAAGTGAAGCTACAATCACGTGAGACTGTGTGAAGCTTGTGTTTTTGTTACTTCTAGTAGTTTTGTAGTTGCTGATTTTGACAAATTTTCTTGGTGTTTTTTTAAGCTACAAGGTTGTATTGTGTAGTATTTATGAGCGCATATCATGAACTCGTTTTGAGAAGGAAGTAGTAATTAAAGAGAAAATATTTTTTTTAGGTGAAAAATTAGAAAGGGTTTTTTCAATACTTAACAATGCTATATTTTTAAGTTAAAAAGATTTTTATTATAAAATTTTTATTTTATACTGATTTACTTACAAAGTTTGTGTACATTGTTTTCACATCAGATCTTTCCCATGTCCTTAACCCGACCCTCCCTCCAACCATCATCAAATTGTGTGAGTTTATAATTACCCTCACCCGGCTGCTCCCCCTTAGATCCTCATACACATTTTACCAGTTATCTATTTCTACAACAATGGTCTTACTACAGTATTTGTCCTTATGAGACTGAGTTAGTCCAGTTAGCATAATGATCTCCAGTCTCTCCCAAGTTAGGTAGTGATTTCCAAAATCATTGCTCCTGCATGCTACTTAGTATTCCATCGTGTACCATAATCTCTAAATGCATTCGGTTGTGGTTGGACATTTGGGCTGTATCCATGTTCATTTCTGTTAACCATTGTTTTATGTATTTTGCAAGTCTGTTATTTGGTGCATAAATGTTGACCAAGGTTATGTCTTTTTTATCTATTGTCCCTTTTAATCAGTATGTAATACCCTTCCTTATCTCTTATGGTGATTTTTTTTCAGAAGTCTATTTTATCAGAGATTAGTATTGCCACTCCTGGTTGTTTGGGGTTTTTATTTGTTTGTTCAGTGTTGTTTAGGTGGAGGGTTTTTTGTGTGATTTCTAATTGCTTGATATATTTTTCCCTCCCAGACTTTGAGTCTGTCTTTCTTTTCCTTTTTTATATATGTCTCTTGTAGGCAACATATTGATGGGCTTGTTTGTATCTCCATTCTGCTACTCTTTTTCTCTTAATTGGCACATTTAGTCTACTCACATTAACTGGGATTATTGTCAGGCCTGATTTTACCATTGCCGTTTTGAGGTCCCTCCAGCAGGTTTTGGGAGACTGAAAATCTTACAGAAGAAGATTGCCTGTCTTTTTTCCTTGGAGCAGCTGGTGGATTAGAGCGACTGGTGGATTTGCAAAAGCCCAGCTTTGGGCTGGCAGCACAGCTCTTTACCCACTCCAAGAAACTAATAAAGCAGCGTATATCAAGGTGACTCTGACTCATTGAGAGCCCTTGTCTATCAATCAGGGTAGAATTGCACTCTGTAGCAGTTTCAACGGCAGGTTTTTTGGAATTAGGTTGCCAGGCCTTTATTTGGAGGCACCTCTGGGTAAACTTACTCTTCCAAACTTTCAGTTAGCAGCTGAATATATTAACTCTTTGCACCACCTCATAACTCCTAAGCTTCAAGAGGGTAGGCATTTTAATATGGTCTCTGTTCTATCCCTAGCACCTAACACCATGCCTAGTAAGTTGTTGGCATCAATGAGTATTAACTTGAAAAGATGAATGAAAAATAAAAATCTAAATATCAAAGCAAGAATTCTTAGTAATTGTCCTGAAACCAAATACTGGTGATTATACAGTCTTACTTTGTTTTCTAAATCCTAGCAGCCAAGCTTTCATCTCTTTGGTCATTTCATAGAATGGGTTCTGCTAAAATAGTAGAGATGTGTAATTTTTTTCTACTTTCTTCAGTCTCTGAACCTCCTATCATGAACATGAAGGGTTGGCAGAACAGACTATTAGTCTAGCCTCACAGTAACTGAACTTTAAAAACAAACTCTTGCCACTTCTCCTCCTGTCAGTCAGGGTCCCCAGCAGGAAACAGATGGTATACACAAATTAAGTGACTTGACCAGCATTTAATAAAGGTATCATTCTCAAGCCACCAGGGAGAGTGCAGTATCCTTAGTTCATGAGGAATCAGTTTTTATACTATTCAAGGCCTGAATGTGAAAGGTAAGAGAAGAGGCAAGGGAGGAAAGAAGGGTACCTGGACCCGGCTGGAGGGACTGTTGGGAGAGCCTGCTTGACAGGACAGCTTTTGGTTGAGGGATGCTACCAGTCTGTGATAAACCTTGTGGAAGGAGCCGAGGAAATGAATATTCCAAGTTCCTCTTGTCTGTCTCACTAATCTCTGGCTAAGGATTCCCATAGACTCAGTTTAGATGGAAAGCAGGGAGCTTAGCTACAGTCTATATCCTTCAGCTTCTGAGACAGGAAAAAAGATAGGAAAGAGCAGTGGCTAAATCTGGAGGATAAGCAGCAGGTATCCACCAGACCTTCTAAGTGGCTTGTCCTTGGCTCCAGCCTCGCCTCTGTCCTAGTCCCTCTTCTCAACCATTTTCACACAGCAGCCACAGTAAAGATGTCACTTCGCTCAGGTTGGACGAAGTTACCTATCAATTTCTCATTCTTCTTAGAATAAAACCCAAATCAACTTGTTGTTACAGGGTTCATTCCAACTCATGGCGATGCCCCATGTGTAGAGCAGAACTGTTCTATAGGGTTTATGAGGCTGTACCTTTTTAGAAGAAGTGCTCTTAGACTGTCTTCCACAGTGTCTCTGGGTGGGTTCAAACTGCCAACCTTTTTGATAGTAGTCGAGCACTTAACTGGTTGTGCTCCCCAGGGACACTGTGGAAAGAACCCTGATGGTCTGTCTAGCTCAAGCCATTGTTTCCTGCTTGTCTATAGTACAAACTTCTACCCGGGCTCACCAAACCCCACAGTGTTGGCTACTTATTGGAACAAATGGTCCTCATTATTCTCACTCTGTCTTTGAATCCTTTTCTCTCTCTTCCTGCAACCCCTACATGATTGACTGTTTCTCATGATTTAAAACTTACTATTCACAAATAGATGTTTTTGAATTGTGGTTTTAGGGAAGAGTGATGAATAACCCATGGACTAGCAAATGAATACTTGGAGAAAGTGCAACAAGGGTGCCCCTTAGAGGTGAGGATGGCAAAACTTTGTACCATATACTTTGAACATGTTAGGAGGGGCCAGTCCTTGGAAAAGGGCATAATTCTAGGAAAGGTAGAGGTTTAGAGAAAGAGAAGAAGACCCTCAATGAGGTGGTTTGACACAATGACCGCAGCAAGGGCTCAAAAATGCAGAGATGATAATGATGGCGCAGGATACACAGGATTCACGTCCATTGTTTACAGGGTTACAATTTGTGATACTTGGTATAATGGCTCCTAACAACAACATTCATCTCTCAAGGAGGTCTAAAGGAAGGCTTTTGTCTATTATTCACTATCGTAGTACCTGATACTTGCTTGCTAACATCTGCTATGAATCATACATGGTCTCCTCCCCTCTTTCTCCTTTGCTTTTTCATTGCATGCTGAACAAACTACTTCATTCTCTGAGTGGTCACAATTGCAATTGACTTGATGGTAAATTTCTTTTCAACAAAAGGGTATTGATTGTTGATCCAAGCAAGGTGAAATCAGTAACATCTTCAGTCTTTTCTTGATCTATCATCATGTTAGCTGTTGGGCCTATGCTAAGAATCTTTGTCTTCTTGATGTTGAGATGTAATCCATTCTGAAGTCCTTGATTTTCTGCAGCAAGTGTTTCATATCCTCCTTACTTTCAGCAAGAAAAGTTGTGTCATCAGCATAATACAGATTGTTAATGAGTTTTCCACCATACCATACACAAACACATATGTTGTTTTTGTTAAATACCATGTCAAAGCTGACTCTTAGCTAATTCCTGACCAAGTTTCAGAAGCAGTAAATTGCATGGGAAATTGCCTATCTTCCCCATGGAACAGTTAGTGGATTTGAACTGTATACCTTTCAGTTAGCAGCTCAACTCCTTACCATAAAGCCACTACCTATATAACAATAAATAAATATAAAAGAAACAATATATAAATATTATAAACAATATATAAATCTTAT
>NW_006400146.1:856529-876329 GCF_000299155.1 Elephantulus edwardii
TCTATTTCTTTTTAATTATATTTTATTTTCATGATATTTAAAAATAATATGTATTCATTTATAATTGTTACAATGGACTACATGTTATAATTTATGTCTTTATAATTGTTATTGTTAACTGTCATTGCATCGAGCCCCGGTGTTATGACAACTCAATGTATAACAGAATGAGACTCTGCACAGTCCTGCGATCCTTCCATGACTGGTTGCAGATTGGAATCTTGTAATCCATAGAATTTTCACTTCCTGATTTCCAAAAGTAGATAGACAGGCCTTTCTTCCCAGTCTCTTTCAGTCTAGATGTTTTAGTAATACCTGTTCAACATCACAGCAAACATATCTATGTTGTCGTTGTGTTCCTTTGTGTTGAAACTGGCCCATAGGGTTCTCAGAGACAATGACTAGCATAGGAAGAAACTGTCTGTCCTTCTTCCATGGAGCATCTAGTGTATTTGAACCACATGTCTTTGGAATTTCAGCACAGACTTACCACTAGGCCACAAGAGCTCCTATAGAAATTATATTCTATAGAGTTTAGAAGCAGGACTGGCGTCCACCTCCTAAACAACATGTCTCTGGAAATTCTATGAGCTTTGAGAAATGTCAATAGCTGTAGAGGGGCTTTAGGTCTTTTGTTCATAGGGTCGCCATGAGTCGCGCTTGACTCAAAGGCAATAAACAACAACAACATTCTACAGAGATCATAATCTAACAACTATAGCAACAACAACGTGTGTCTATATATGTATATATTTTAAGGAGTTGTACTGCCAACCCTAAGGCACATAGTTGAAATCTACTAGCTTCTCTGGGGGGGAAAGAAACATAATTTCTTCCTGTACATTTAAAGCCACTGAAAATTCACTGGAGGGTCTGCTATCAGTGGGTTATGATTCCATCAACGACATCTAAAAACAAAAGAAAATATATAAATATGCTATTATTTGTTGTTATGTATATGTACCATTGAATCGAAACTGAGTCTTGCCTATCTTTAACCCATCCAGCAATTCATGGATTTGAACCACATACGTACCGTTGGATTGACAGCACAACTCCTTACCACTAAACCACCAGAGCACCCTTAAAATATACACTCAGACAGAAAAAGAAAGACAAAAGAAAATTTCCAGGTATCTGAAAAAAATAAAAAAAGAGATAACAAAATTAAAACTAACTGTTTTTCTCATGAACTGAAATCATGGTGGCCAGCAAGGGTTTTGTTTGTTTAATTCATGTTCAGGTTTAGATTTTTGCTGAAGATGTAATAGCTCAATTAATCAGATGTACAGAACGCCTAATTGTGCTCATGCAAAACCTATATTTGGACCAAGAGGCAGTTGTCAAAACACACCAAAGAAACACTGCATGGTTCAAAATCAGAAAAGGAGTACATCAGGGATTTGTCCTGTCTCCATAGCTCTTCAATCTATATTCAGAATATATTCATTTGAGAGGCTAGAATTTTGAGAAGAAGAATGTGGCATTAGGATTGGAGAAAGATTCATCAACAACCTGCATAATGGAGATGACACAACTTTACCTGATGAAACTGAGGAGGACCTGTAGTTTGCAATATAGGTTGAAACTCAAAATCAAGATAATGAAGATTCTCACCATTGGGCCAATTGGCAGCATTGTTATAGATGGAGAAAAGATTGAAATTGTTAACAATCTCAGTTTGCTCGGTTCCACAATCAGTACTCTTGGCACCAGCAGTCAGGAAATAAAAAGGTTTTGCATTAGGAAAACTTGCTGCGAGCTACCTCTGCAGAGTGCTGAAGAGCAAGGATGTCAGTCTAGAGACAAAGATGCACCTGACCCAGGCCATGATCTTTCCAGTTGCTTATTATGCATGAGACAGCTGGACAGTGACCAAAGATGACAGAAGAAGAATTGACACCTTTGAGTTGTGGTGCTGGAGAAGATTATTGAACATAACATGGACTAACAGCATCTGTCCTAGAGAGGGTGAAACCAAGCTGCTCCTTGGAGGCAAGGATTTTGAGACTCTGTCTCACATACTTTGGGCATGTAGGCAAGAGAAACCAGTTTTGGGAGGAGAATATCATGCTTGGAAGGGTTGATAAGAGGAAGACCCTGGATGAGAAGGATTGATACAATAACTGGGGTAATGAGGATAAGTGTGTCAGAGACTGTGAGATTGGCTCAGAATAGAGCAGGGTGCAGCACAGGGTCACTACAAATTGTAGTTAACTCCACAGCACATAACAACAACAACAACAACAACATTGTGTGTGTGTGTGTGTGTGTGTGTGTGTGTGTGTAATATATATATTCATATATGTATCCTACACATAAAACTAAATGGTCTATGGTGAAGAGATTGAGATTGTTCACAGCTTCAGTTTGCTCGGCTCCACGGTCAATACTCTTGGCACCAGTAGCCAGGAAATCAAAAAACGTATTGCGACGGGAAAGTCTGCGGGTTAGGGACCTCTCTAAAGTACTCAAGAGCAACGGTGTCTCTCTGGAGACTAAGGTCTGCCTGATACAGGCCATGGTTTTTGCAATTACTTGTTATGCATCAGAGAGTTGGACAATGACTAGGGAGGATAGAAGGAGAATTGACACCTTTGAGCTGTGGTGCTGGAGAAGAGTATTGAACATGGACTGCCAGGAAAACAAATAGATTCATCCTAGAGAGGGTTAAACCAGGCTACTCCTTGGAGGCAAGGATTCTGGGGCTTTGCCTGAATACTTTGGACATGTTGTAAGGAGAGACAGGTTTTTAGAGAGGGACATCATGCTGGGCAGAGTGGAGGGACAGCGCAGGAGGGGAAGACCCTCTATGAGGTGGATTGATTCAGTGACTGGGGTACTCGGGATGGGTGTGTCAGAGGCAATGAGATTGGCACAGGATGGAGCACAGTTTAGGGCTGTTGTACATAGGGTCGCTATGAGTCGCAAATGACTCAACGGCACATAACAACAACAAATTACATTGTCTACAAAAATTTAAACTTTGAAAATGAAATTGACTAATTCATAGTTTCACTTGCAGTTGGCACTCTGGATAAGTTGTTGTTGTTGATTGCCTTCGAGTAGAGCACAACTCATGGTGAGCGACCCTATGAACAAAAGGCCTGCAGCCTTTCTATAACTATCAACATTTATCAAAGGTCATAGAGTTTCTGAAGGCATGTTGTTTCTGAACAGGGGTTAGGCCCAAGTTTTCGAGCCAGGAAGAATTAACCAAACTTACTTGGTCATTCTGAGCCTCCGTTTTTCCATCTGGATCATATGGGCTATTTCATCGAGTCATTACCAGGAATGAAGGTGATAAGACAGACCTTCCTCTTTTCTCTCTGTGCCTTCCATTCCCTTCAATGCATCAACCTGCTCCGATCCTGTTCTTCTGCCCCTCGGATGCTGCTTCACCACTACCCTCTTCCCATTCATGTTTTATTCGTGCTGAATCTCATGTCTGTATCCTGGTTATTGGGAATCTTGCTAGAAGGCCTGACTGTCTATATGTGGCTTTATAAAGGTGAATTTGTTCTCTGGTAGAAGCAGCCTGGAGCTCGATTGTACCCATGATAAATTACAGGCCCAAAAGGCTTTTCAGTTGGTATCATATTTGCCAGACAAATGTAGACAACACTTTCATGCAGCGAAGCACTTTGTTAGTACTTTGAGCCTCTGAGGGACAATTTGAGTTTAAAAAAAAATGACATTGAAACCTTGTACAATACTCAGCCCATTACACAAGAAAAACCAAATAAGTTTATCTGACAGAAAGGTATAGGCATGCCTGTGGAAAAAAGAGCCAGAGCCAGTCTCTTTCTCCCTCTCTCTCCTCTACAGAGAGACAGCATGTGCGGAAGTCTTGTCTTTTGTGTATTTCTTTTCAGTAAAGTTTAATTAAATGGCAAGAAGCTGCACTGCAATTCCAAAGGCATGCAGTTCGAGGCCACCAGCTGGGCAATCTCCTCCCATGCAACTAACTGCCTCTAGAAACCCGCTGGAGGGTCAGCTATCAACAACAACAAAGTATTTTGAGTGCGTGTGCGGTTTAGGTCTTTAATTTACTCTTCAAAATGAATTTGGCACAATTAAGATTAGAAAGTAAACCCCGGGGACTGTACATGGATTTTAGCAAAGAATGGAATACTTTTCAGACAGTTTGGAAGTTGGTTGGGCTGCTAATCAAAAGGTCAGGCTCAAACCTACAAGAAAAAGATAGGTGGTTACCTCCCATAAAGAGTTCTAGCTTTTGGAAACACAAGAAAAGATTGCCCTGAGTAAAACATGGGCTTAACAGAAGAAGTGTGTGACTTTTGGTTTTGATGCATTTTTTAGGCCATATCTCATTTGTTAGGGAGCTCTGGTGCCCTAGTGGTAAGATGTTGTGCTGCAACCCCGAAGGCATGTGGTTCAAATGCACCAGTTACACTAAAGGAGAAGGTTGAGCAGTCTCCCGCCATGGATCTACTGCTTCTGAAAACCCACTGAAGGGTCATCTCTGGGTCAGTTCTGACTTGCCAGCACAGAACAACAACAACAACAACAACAACAACAACAACAACCCCATCTGTTAGCTTGTCATCCTGTGGTAGCTTTTTTATGGCTGTAAAGCTGGAAGCTATGTTACTGATATTTCACATACCACAGGTCACTCATGAAAGACAGATTCCCATACAGATTCTAAACTAAGACTAGGAGGAAGAACCTGGCAAAATGTTTTTAAGAATTTAGTCCAGTGGAAACCTTATGAATAACAACAGAACATTCTGCGGCATAGTGTTAGAGAATATTCCCCTAGGGTTGAAAGATGCTTGAAATATGCCTCAGGAAGAGGTCCTTCCCTAAAATATCGAACTCAAAATTCATTGCAATTGTGTTGGAACCTACTCAGAGCTGACTCTCCAATGGTTCCAAGACTATAAATCACAGGGGAAGAGATCATCCATCTTCTTCGCTTGGAGCTGCCAATGCATTGAGAAGGTGTGGTCTTTGGGTTTGCACCTCGCCTCCTTACAGCACCAGGCCACCGAAGCTCACCTCAATCTCATGGAATGGAGCAAGGTTTCCAGGATCTTCATTTGCTGATGTGGAGCAACTAAAAAATGAGAAGAAACAGCTGCAAACATCCATTAGTAATTAGGACTTGTCATGTAGGAAGTACCAATCGAGGAAAATTGGAAGCTGTAAAAATTTAATTGAAACTTTTGATGAGAGATATGCTAGGCATTAATGAGCCGAAATGGATTTGTGTTGTCCATTTTGAATCAGGCAGTCATATAGCCAACTACGCCAAGACTGAAATATTGAAGAGGAATACCGTCACGTTCATCATCAAAAAGAACAATTCAAGATCTTTTGTGACGTACAACATGGTGATAAAACAATATTCATACACCTATATTGACGTCCACTTTATAGGAACATTATTCGAATTTATGCACTGATTACTAGTGAGGAAGATTTTGAAGATTTTCACAATGTCTGCAATCTTAAATTGACCAAGTGTGCAATTATGATGTGATTATAAAGCAAAAGTTGGGGGGAAGGGAGATGACTATTTAGAAAATACAGCCCTGGTGAAGAGATAACATGATAGAGTTTTGCAAGACTAATGGCCCATGCATTCAAAATTCTTTTTCCCCATTAACAAAATGATGACCATACTTATAGATCTTACTAGATGACATAAACAAGAATCAAACTGGCTAGATATGTGGTAAAAGATGTTGCAGAAAGTCAATATTAGCCATGAGAGCAAGGCCAACGGCAAATTACAAGACTGTCAATTGCTTACAGGCAAATTCAAGCTGAAACAGAAGGAAATGAAAGCAAATCCATGACAGCCAAAGCAGTAGCTTGAACACATCCCACTTGAATTTAGAGATATCTCAAGAATAGATTTGATGTACTGAACAATAAGGACCAAAGACAAGAGGAGTTGTGAGATGAAATCAAGCACATCATATATGAAGAAAATGAAAGGTTATTGGAGACACAGCAAAGAAAGCAAAGACCAAAACTGATATCAGAAAAAAAAATTTGAAGCATGCTTTCAGACTTGGAGTGTTGTGTCCACCGTATTAAGGGAATTCCTACTCAAAGTGACCTCCACTGATTTCTGAGACTGTCAGTTAAAACAAGAGGACATGGCCCATCTTTGTCCTAAGGACTTGGGGTGGATTCGAACTTCTAGAGCCCTGTGGCCTTTGGATTAACAGCAAAACTCACTATGGACTATGCTACTGGCGCTCCCTAAATATAGAGATGCAAAAGGTAGCAGAAGAAATGATAACTAGCTGAACAGAAGGTTTCAGAGGGTCATTTGAGAAGACAAAGTATTGTAATTACCCCAACCCATTTATTAGCATGTAGGTTGAATTTTCTCAGTATTTGGGTTATTAGTTCACCTGACGCCAGAAAAAAAACAACTTTGAAGTAATCAGAATGTTAATATAATTGTATATTGTTTATTGTAACAAACTGGTGAACAGTGGTCAATAAATAGTTCCTTTTAAAAAAAGTATTGTAAAAAAAAAGTTTTGTAATTACATATGTAAAGACCTGAAGTTAGAAAACTGAAAGAGAAAAATATGCTTAATATTTTAAATTAGGCCTCAAGTTGCAATGCTGAAATATTCTATGGCCAACTATTAAATGAATTAGAAAGCACCAAATTAACACAGAAGGAATATACAGAATCACTGTATCCAAAACAATTCTTCATTGTTCAGTCATTTCAGAAGACAGACTATGGTGAAGAACCGATGGTCCTGAAGTAAGAAGTCCAAGCTGCACTGAAGACAAGGACTTATATAAAACAAGGCTACAGGGATTGGCAGAATATCAATTGAGGCATCTTGGCAAATACATGCCCTGGAAATGGTTGCTTATCTATAAGAAATTAGGAACTGGACAATTGACTGGAAGAGATGCAGTTTTGTGTCCATTCCAAAAAAAGGTGATCCAACAGAGTGCTAATCTGGTTGCCAAGTGGTAAGAATCTGTGCTGTAATTCTGAAGTTGTGCAGATCGAGGCCACCAATTGCTCTGCAGAAGGATAGGCAATCTCCTTCCGTGAGATTTACTGCCTCTGAAAATCCGCCATATGGTCAGCTATGAGTCAGTTGTGACTCAACAATACTCAACAAGAACAATAACAACTATATATATATAAGGTATAACAATATTTAATAATATATATGTAATAATTTATAACAATAGTGGTTGTTAAGATATATATACTTATATATATATATGTTGTTGTTAATTGCCTTCGAGTAAAGCACAACTCATAGCAACCCTATGAAAAATGGCCTGAAGCCCCTCTACAACTGTTGATATTTCTCAAAAGTCATAGAGTTTCTGGAGGCACGTTATTTAGGAAGTGGATGCCATTCCTGCTTCAAAATATATATAGTTGTTGTTGTCATGTATTATCAAGTTAGAACCAACCCATAGCTGACTCGCCAGTAGGTTTTCAGAGGCAATTAATTACGCAGAAGGAGATTGCCCATCTTTCTCTCATGGAGCAGCTGGTGGATTTGAACTGTGCACTTTCAGGATTGCAGCACAGCTTCTTAACAATGTGTGTGTGTGTATATACATGTGTGTATGTATGTATATTTCCTGCTCTCTAGGATCTTGTAGTCAGGTCCAGTAGCTCAAGCTTTTAAACCAATGTCCTACTTTACTAAATACAAACATTTAAGTATACAGTTTTTGAAACTGTAATGAAAATTTTAAAAATTGAGTTAAAATTGAAAAAATTCAAGCCAACTTTCCCTGTTTTATTTTCAGGTTAATAAAGCTTATTTAACGGTACATTGTGTCCCCCTAGAAACACTGGCATAGTTGGTGATATAAGTCCTACTCATAGGTACCACATTCTTGCTCACGTGCGTTATCAGTGGTGCACCCTCCCAGGTTTGTAGGGGTCCATAGTTGCTGATTGGTGGTTCTGCAGTTGAAATATAGGTATATAGTTTTGTTGTTGGGCTAACTTCTTCAGGACCAACATTGAAAAGGAGGATATTTTCATAAAATACAAAGTTTTGCCTTGTCCTAGGGTACTGGGAGGTCTTCTAACCAGCTTCTGAGTTCCCACATGGTTGTGATGGGCGAGCTAGCTGACTAGCTACTACTGCTCTCCATCCCATGCAGCAGGCCTTGTGTCCGTCACTTCCTTCAGACTCCGTCACTCACACGGTGCGCTCATATTCTCGATACTTGGTGTGTGTCATGAAAATAACCTCTCAGCGTCGTGATAGGCCCTTGAATTTGTGAGCTCTGGTAGATTCCAGCAAGGGTTGATAGATGTTCAGAATGTATCAACTGACTTTTTTTAATTGGTTGTCATTCAATCTTTCATATACAATTGTGTTTTATGCAATCATATTTACGTAATTATTTACTATTTACCAATGCTTTTTATCCCCTCATTCCATCAAGTTCCCATTGCACCTTCACTTCTTCTCCATCTGTCCACTAATCTCTTCTGCCCTAGTGTTCCCCCCACAATCCCCTTGTTCTCTCCATTTTTTCCTTTCCCCTTCCATTTTGAACAGTTACACATATACTGTTCTTATTTGCTAATTGCAACAGCCATATTGTCCTTTGGTTAATTCCTGTTCGTAATAACATGCTGGCAGTTGAGAAACTGTGGAGTGAGGTGTCATTTAAGGCAGGGGAGTGATTTTGCTTCTGTGCCTACCAGGAAGTAGTGGTAATTTGTGAGATATATATGTCCCCAGTCATTTTCTCTAATAACATTCTTATTGTTAAAAGATGCAGATGACTTACTTTACTTCTACACTGGAACAGAGTTAAGTATGATAGTCTTCCTTCCTACCACGCTTGGGTATGCTTCCTTGTGAAAAAGAAATTTAAAAAGAGAAACAAGTTATTGCTGGTGGCTAATTGCAAGGAATTGGAACTGGCTTTGGTACATAGTTCGAATCCACCAGCTGCTCCCCAGAGGGGAAAAAAATATGAGCTATCTCCTCCCTTGTGATTTATTGCCTCTGAAAACCCACCTGAGGGTCAGTTGTGAGTTGGTTCTTACTTAAAGGTACACAACAACAACATCAACATGGTTGCAAAATTTGGAGATTATGGGCACACATATCAGGGATATGTGTTCAGAACACTTACAAAGAAAATAAGTGGAAGAAAAAAACATGCCGTTGTACATCTCTCAAAAGATAGTAAAAGCTTCTTAGTAGTTGTTGGTGAGTCAGAATCTATATAGCTGATCCTGTAGCATATTTAAAGAGACTATAAATTGCATGGAACAGCTGGTGGATTTGAACTGTGTGCCTTTGAGCCGGCAGCATGACTCCTTACCACTAGGCCACCAGTGCCCCCTCTTAGTAATTGAACCAGTACCTTATGAAAGCAACTGTGTTAAAGAAGGGGAAGAGATGGTGAGCTTGACCATCATAAGGTCAAGGGCAGCTTGACCATCATAAGGTCAAGGGCAGCCCTTTGTTCCTGCAGGATCTTCTAAACCCGCCTCAGCTTGTACGGAAGGCTCCCCTTGTTAACATCACACTTACGAAGACATCTGAAAATTCTCTTTTAGAATAAAATGGAACCTGCAAGTAGCAACATCACTATATCTGAGGAGTTATTTTTATTCTTGTGGCTCCCTAGTCTTCACCTTTCAGGCAGAGAGCTGAGGAAAGGGGCCAAATGGATGAGATTTGTTTTGTCTTGTTTTGATATTGTACAAAGGCATGGGGAGATTTTCTTTTCCTGGCAAGTAGAAATCCCTTGTACAGTTTGATGTTTCCTTGGTCTTCAGCAGGCCTACCATGAGGATTTATTTGTCTTAAATAAAAAACAGACCTCCTTCCAAAAGAAAGGCCCTTTTATTGATTTTGACCTTTTCCTTTTGCTGGTAAAGGCTTGTTGAGTTGCCTTTTAAACAACTAGAAATCACTATGTTTCTTTGTCTTATAATCTTTTATTTATTCTGTTGAGAGACCTTACATGCTCAAAAAATAAATTTCCTATGGAAATCATAAAGCAGCTCCCCTCAGCAAGACTTAAGATTATAGAGGTCTCTTACTGGTTCGCTTATGTGTCTTAGAAGAGCGAAGGTCCGGTTCTAATTGCCCCGTTACTCTCTTCAGCTTGTCTTCCTTTTGTTCTCTCTGTCTGTATTTTGTGTGTGCCCACAAGAGGTACTTTAGAGTTTGTTCCAATCTAGCAGTGCCCTAAGAAACCTTTAGGCACTGAATTGGGATTATATTAGTTGAAAGAGCCAAGTAATTATTTTTAATTTTTTAAAATATTTTTATTATATTAGGTTTATTTTATAAAATTTAAATACATTGTTTTCCAGAACAGATTCTTCCAATTCCCCTCACCCCCTCACCCACCAAATTATACAACTCCATGATTAAGTAATTCTCCCTTCCCCACACCACCTCATCTCTCTGCTTCCACCCCTTCAAGAGAAGCATCATATAACTGGCCAAGCAGAATGGTGCTTAATGTAATAGGATTCCCAGGTGAAATTGGGGGCTGATCTTTTTCTTTCTTACCTGGCGGATGAGAGAATATTGAATTTCAGAATCCAATGTAAATGAATATCTAAATAAGTGAGTCTGCCCCCTATTCTCCTTTTTCTGTTTTTTTCTGTGCACGCATGGTCCTGCCATCCACCAGAGGGACCATGTATTTTAGACAGCTCAAGTCAGGAATAAAAGAATTAATGGATCAGAACTTAATCCATAACTCCTAACTCTGCACCTTTATTTTTTTAATAGTTCATAAACTTCTTATTTTCCTTTTTAGTTTAGATTTCCTCTGTGGTGAAGGAAAAGATTTGCCAGCCTTTGACTCTGCCTCATAAAAACACTTTAAAGAACAGCACTGGGTTATGTGAATGGCTATAATTCACCCTCATATAATATTCCAGAACAGTCCCAGAGTTTATGTCTGAATTTGTTCTAATATAAAGAACTCTGGGATCAACAAAACAGCTACTTCCAGATGGATTAAATTTTGCATTCTTAATGACCTGGGAGGCCCCTGTGTACTGTTTTTCTTAGAGCTGTCAAAAGTAATATTATCGGGAGCATGACAGACGCCTAACAGGATGCACAGAGATCTCCATTGTGAAATTTCTAAAGTGACATTTGTAAAGTGAGGTTTGTAATTTTCTAGAATAACAAAATTGACTATTTCTGGTTCTGCATTGAACTCTCTGTGGGCTCTCTGCCACCCTTCCCCTCTTTTGTGGGTATCAGAATTGGGAGATAAATCAGTCACTGATTTCTTAGTGAGTTAATTGATGAGAAACATATTTTACAAGTCACATGTACTGTAAGCAAAGCTTTCTAACAATAAATGACTAGAGGATTTTGAAACACAGATTTGGGCTGCCAAGAGGCAAAAGATCCAAGAGTAGAATCTACCTAGAGCTGTGGGTTTGAAAATTTTTTTAAAAAGGAGGGGCGCAATTCTTCCTTTGCTAGGAACCTGAAATGGTCACCTTGAAGTGTCCTTTCAAACAACGAGGCCTGGCCAGAACCAGTTAGTGTTCTTCAATGAGTCAATGGCCATTCACAGCAAACCCAGAAAACAGCATAGAACTGCCTCACAGTTTCCTCCACTGTGATTTTCCCAGGAGCCATGTCTGTTTTCTGGAGCAGCTGCTGGTCTATTTAAACCACCAATGGTTTGGTGAGCAGCTGAGTTTCTTACACCACTGGGGCCCTTTGTGAACCCAGACTCCCTTGAGCTTCCTCCCCATTACTATGCCATCCCACTAGGACCACCAGGGTCTCAACTCAGTGTAAGTCTTGGGATTTATCCAGTTCTTGGCTCATTTCCTGACCCACCTTTTTCGTACCTGAATTTCACATCTGTTGAGAGGCACCAAATAAACAAACAAACAAAAACCCAAAAAACAAACAAACAAAAAAACCCAAACCAAAACAAAACAAAAACCAACCAACCAACCAACCAAACAAAAACCACCAAAAACCAAAGATGCTCTTAAAACTACGACACCCCAATATACTAAAGTTTTATACATTCCCTTTCATACATCTTACTATCTATAGAAAATTACAAGAGCTTATAAATCCTTCATATTATATGTGTAATATTCTACCTGCTTTTTTTGTAAGCTAGTTTTCTGTTACTCTGTGTTTTTGTAAATTTACTCTCAAGATACAGTATTATAGTGTATCATGAAGAAGATTTGGTAGCATAATCTGGAGGGAGTTACACACCCAACCCCAAGAAGGTACCTCTAATGGTTCAAGTTCACTAGTGGTTCCTAAGGAGAAGATGGACAGTCTCCTCCTGTGTGACTGACATCCTCTCAGAATCCTGCTGGAGAGTCAGTTATGACTTCTCAGCAATGAGAAAGAATACCATCTATCTGTAGTGATAATAAACTTCTACATCACAATATTAAGAAACTTCATAGCATTCTGCTGTCATTGCTGTTGTTGCGTACCGTTGAGTTAAAACTGACTCATAGCTCGTGCTCTAGTAGGTTTTCAGAGGCAGTTAATCACATGACAGGAGATGTCCATCTTTCTCCCATGAAGCAGTCTGCGGATTACAAATATACACCATTTATATAGCCATGTTCTTGTTGATGGCCATTTGTATTGATTATTTTTGGTTTGTAAACATTATAAAGAACAATAGAACAGCCATCTTTAAACATGTGTCTTTATAAATTTGATGTTTCATTAAGATATAATCCTGGAAATAAAAGTGTTATCTAAAATAGAGCATTAAAACCTTTCAGAGAGACTTCTGGATAAGATGGCTGAGTAGATAGTTAGCCAGGTCAAAACCTTGCCAACAAAGACATCAGAAAACAAGTGTAATTCTGGAACACTGAGAATTAGAAGGAAGAGCTGAATAAAAACATAGAATTAGAAGATAGATGGAGCATAATACCAACAATAGAACGGCAAAGCCATTTTGAACAGCTTATTTAAGGTAGGAACCTGATCTACAGAGGTACCCACAATGGTGGCTAGCTAATGAGAAAGGGAAGATATTCTTTCTTGTTCCTTATGTCATTCTAGAGATTATTGACGGTCTCTGGCTTTGAACTTCAGTTCTCCAGACTTGCACACCATTTTGTATTTGGTTCTGGGAGTTTGTGCCTCTGCAGACTGCTGAATTGTGCCATCCTTGATCTGCAGTCCTCTCTCAGATTAGCAAGGACACCACCTTGGAGCAGTATGCCCTTAACCCTTCATCCTGGGGGATTTCATTGTTGTTGTTATGTGCCATAGCATCCCTCTGAAGAACAGATCTGACCCCTATCCTATCCTGTACCATCCTCACCTCTCACATACTTGAGATCATTGCTTCAGTCACTGCATCAGGTCTTCTCATTGAGGGTTTTACTCTTCCACTGACTTTACACCTTTCCTAGCATGATGTTCCTTTCAATGAACTACCCTCTTCTAGCAACAAGCCTATCTATGTGAGATGAAACTTCACCATCCTTGCCTCTAAAAAACACTCTGATTACACCATCTCCAAGACATAATCTGTTTGTTCTTTTGGTAGTCCATGGGATATTCAGTACCTTACTCCAACACCACCCCCAAAGGCATTGATTTTTCTTACATCATCCTTATTCACTGTCCAGCTCTGAGATACATAGAAAGTGATTGAAAAGACCATGACTTGAATCAGGTGCACCTTAGTCTTCAAACTGACATCATTGCTCCTTAGTACTTTGGAAAAATCCTTGATAAAAGATTTTTCCAATGCAATATGCCTTTTGATTTCTTGACTTCAGTGCACAGGATGTTGAGTGTGGATCCAAAATAGAGGAAGGCATTGACAATTTCAGTGTTTTATCTATCTGTAATGATATTTTTCCAGTGGTGAGGATTTTTGTTTTCCTGATGTAGAGATATAATCCACATTGAAATCTTAGTCTGTGATCTATTTTTGCAAGCATTTCAAATCCTCCTCACTTTTAGCAAGCAAGGTTGTGTTATCTGCATAATGTAGGTTGTTGCAAAGTCTTCCTCCCTCTCCCTTAGACTGACAAATGCATGATCCCTAACTAGATAAACTAACTGTCATTCTTCTGAGGCCAGTAGAAACTCTTTTAAAGGTTGAGTGTTCCAATGCTCAACAGATGCTGCAGGCCTGGAATCTTGTCCATCCCTAGAAAGACAGTAACAACACAATGTCCAGGAGGCAACAGATAACCCTAAATCAGCTAAAAAAAGCAAGACAGAACAAAGAGTGACCAAAATGCTGAAGAAAAACGGGTTCCTGATAAAGACTTCAATAGAATATTAATGAAGTGTCTTCTATGGACTGAGAAAAACAAAGAAAACGTGTTGTTATTGTTAAGCACAATCAAGTTGAGTGCAACTCATAGCTCACAGTCAAGGTAGGCAAAACAGATAACTGAGAAATTAAAAGCAATATAAAAAGCAAAGTGAAATTCAGAATATTGGGACTACAAGTACAGAAATAGTTAATGCATTAAAAGGACAAAAAAAAGCAGAATTGAAAACAAAATGCAGAATTAATGAATTGGAGGACAAACTGTTCAATTCTAATCTGCTAGAGGAACATCAGGAAAAAGAAAGAAGCAATATGAAGAAAGCCTAAGTATGTCCGACAACATGAAGAGGAGGAACTCACAAGTCATTGGAATCCCAAAATGGAAAATGACCACAAAAAACCCCCAAACCAAAAACCAAACACCCCAAAACCCAGCACATAGAGGAGATCATGGAAGGGTGCTACCTGAAAATTTCTCAAACATATGTGAAATATAAGGATGTATGCATTCAAGAAGCTGAGTGAACCCCAAACAGGAGAGTCTCCAATTGAAAAACATTAAGACATATCATAATAAGTTTTCCAAAATTAAAGAAAGAAAGAATACTGAAAGCAGCTTGGAGAAAACAGCATTATCTCCAGAGGAGAACCAATAAAAACTAAGCTCTAATTTCTCATCAGAATTGGTGGTGGCAAGAAGACAATGGGATACATTGCATTTTGTGCATAAAATTCTGAAAGAAAAGAACTTGAAACCAAAAAGTGTATTCCCAGTAATATTATGCATTACATATGAAGGCGAGATTAGGACATTTCTACAAAAATAGACACTAAGGGAATTTGTAAAGACTCTACAGTTCTGCAAGAAATGTTAAAGGGAGTTTCTTGTACAGAGAGCCAATGATAACACACAATAAAGCCAAAATAAAAATATCTGAAAACATTGTTCAGAAACTAACCATGGCTCAGATCTTTACAAAGTATGTTAAGCATATGACACTTAGAAAAATTAAGACACCGTTCGCATTTCTAAGGCGCATTCTGGCTTTATCTCTTCAAAGACAGATTTATTTCCTCCTCTCTTCCAAGGCCATGTACAGAATTGTGCTGTCTACTCAATGGTACTGGATTGGAAACCATCAGCTGCTCTGCAGGAGAAAGACTGGCAACCACTCCTATGCGAATCACTGCCTTGACAGGGTCAGCTATGAGTTGGTCCCAACTCGATGGCACACAACAACATACTATATTTGATATTCTTTTGCGAATTGAGAGGCATCAGTTCTTCAGTCTTCCTTATTCATTGTTCAATTGTTACTTCCACTGTCATCTATTGTAGATTTAAGTCCAATGAAATCTTTGGCAACTTCTATCTTTTCTCATTTTCTCATGATGTTCTTCCAGCTGTGAGGATTTTGACTTTCTTTATGAGGACTTTCTATAATGAAGGCTCTATTCTTTGAGCATCTCCAGTGAATGCTTCAAGTCTTTGTTTTCATCTATCAAGGACACCTGCATTGATTTCTGACCAAGAAATGGTATACACAACTTTGTCCCATATTATCGAAGACTTGTGTGTTGCTGTGTTACCAGATGTGTCTCAGTGGAGCTGCTGGTGGATTCCAGCCCTGAGAGGTGCCACATTTTGTTAGCAGTGCAGCTCTTTACTGACATTGCCACCAATACTCCCTCATAGAGATTAGGATGGAGAGCCATTAGCTAATCCAAGACACAGTAATTAACAACAACCCCACTATTCTGTATCTTACCTATTTTAACTGATGTCTCTACCCCTTCACTCAAAATAAAACCCAAACAGCAAAGTTTCTCTTTCCACCACCAGCTGGTACACTTTCGTCCTTCCTCTTGTCGCATTTCCTTAGTACTTTATTATGTAGCTAGACTTGATCTTTATACCATTCCCCTCTATCATTCTCTATATTTTCATAAAGGCCCCTAGTAGCTAGTTGGCAGAAGCTGGGTCCTTCCTAGCTGTGACTATATGAACACAAAGAAGGAATGAACGAACTGTTCTCTGGGAGAGTTAGAAGCCCTGTTTTCTCCTCCAAAACCTTGTTTGTGGTATGGGCTCCACCTCAGAGACTCATCCTTTCATTTCCAAAAGAAATTTGTTCACTCTGTTCTATCCCTGCCACCCTTCTGTTATTTCTTCCAAACCTTGAATCATAAACTTCTGGAAAGCATTGTAAATAATTTATATCTGTTTATTACTCACTGCTTAATGCCCTTTGGGGGAAATGAAGAGAAACATTTGTCATTTGCTGATTACTCTCTCCCAGACTGAGGACTGTGCAAGCATTAGGGAATAGTGATGATTTATGACCGTTGGAGCTGTCATTATGAAACCATTGATTAACCCATAGTTTTGATTAACCAAAACATTATTTTAAATTAAAAAACAAAACAAATCTGTAGCAGTGTTAATGATGCTGGAGCAAAAAACACAACATTCCACTAACTTCAACTGAAATCCTTCTTGTTATCATCTTTCTTGTCAATACTTAATAGAGCTCTATTCCCTACTTACTTAATGGGTTTTCCTGCAGAGTCTTCCCCGGAATTTATAAAATACACAGCTCTGATGCTCTGCTGGTGAAGATGAGGGAGATTAGGCATGTTCTGGGCCTGTTTGTGTTGGTCTTTTAAACTGTCTTTCCACAGCATCACAGGAGCAGAAATTACAGCTCTGTGGCTTCAGTCTTGGATCCACTGAGATGTCTCTGGGCTGTTGGCTTGATCCTATAACACATGTTGGTTATTTATATCAACACCTTCTCCTCCACTTGTTCAAATTCAGATTACCTTCCCTCCTCAACCTTTGTAGTCTAGAGACACTGACAAATCATTCTACACTGGGTTCACTCTGCATCTCTCATCATATATATTTTAAACATAAATCTGATCAGACCAACTACTAATATTAAACTCTGCCTGTTGTTGCTATTAAGTACCAGTGACCCTGTGTGATAGAGTAGAGCCATCCCTGGGGCTTCCTAGACTGGTGTCCTTATGGTACTACATCTCCAGGTCTTTTCTTCTAGTACAGGATCTACTGACCTGTCAGTCAGCAGCACCGTATCTATTATAAGTGCTACCAGAGTTCCTGCTACCTTTCATAATCTTTACCAACTCTTCATCCCACCCTTCTGTCTTTGCCTTCTGCCCTTTACTCACACATGTATTGATTCAGTCTCTTGAAGTCACCCTGCTAAGTCCCACTAAAAACCTTTGCACATCTTGTTTGCACATCTCTCAACTAATATTTTCCCCTGGCAATAAATCTCAAATGGTATCTCTTCTGAGACAACTTATCTGCCTCTCTACCCCTCAATTAGACCATCTCTCTTTATTCTTTATCTTTTTTTTTTCCAAATATTCCATGGGTACTTGAAGAAACGGTGCAATAATAGAAGCAGGTCAATGGTAATTAATTATCCAATTACAATGCATATGAATGATTGTATGAAACAGTGTGTATGGAAGATTGTATAGAACACAATGTTACATGAATGCAAGGTAAACAAATAAAATGTCTCAGAGTGACAATTTAATATTTGTGGGACTTTATTTCTTTTTCTTTTAGGGAAGTCAAAAGATTATAATCCAGGTTGGTTGCAGAATATAGTCAAGACAGCTCCTGAAATGTGCTCACAAACTCCTCAGCCTTGAGCGTCAGGACTTAGGCCAGTGCCACAATTTTCTCGGTCCTGCCAATATTGTCCCCCTCGCCCTCAGTCTTAGCCAATGTTACAGAGCTCTCTGTCCTGCCACTTATATCTTTGTGGGACCTTTTGATTAATATCTGCCTCCCTTTGGGATTCCTGGAGGACAGGGACTATTGTTGTCTTGATTCACATTGGTATCTCCAACACATAACACAATCCCCAGTTCTTAGTCGGTACCAGCATTGAGGAGATCAGAAGAAGTAGTTCACCCAGAAAGTCTGTAGTCGGGGACCTCTCCAAATTATTGAGGAGTAATGATGTCAGTTTGAGGACTAAAGCACACCTGATTCAGGCCAGGTATTTTCAATCACTTGCTATGCATCTGAGTACTGGACAATGGATAAGGATGACAGAAAAAATTGATGCCTTTGAACATTGATGTTGGAAAAGAGAGCTGAAAATCTCATGAAGTGCCAAAAGAACAAACAGATATGTCTAGGAGAAGGTGCAGTCAGGGTGTTCCTCAGAGGCAAAGATGATGAAGCTTCATCTCACTTACTTTGGGCATGTTGGTAGGAGAGGCTTTGCCTTAGAGAGGGGCATCATGCTTGGGAAGGTGGAGGGATGGCGAAGGAAAAGAAGACCGTCGACCAGAAGGATTGACACATTGACTGAAGCAATGGGCTTGAGTATGTCAGAGATTGTGAGGATGTCACAGGGCAAGAGAAGGTTCAGATCTGTTGTTTATGGAGTTGCTATGAGTCATACTCAACTCAACAACAACCAACAGTGGGTGCTCAAGAAAGGATATGTGCATGATTCAATGAATAAATTCTGTATACATTTGAGTATTTGAGAAATGTATGAAGTCTGCAAGAAGTGTAGATGAATCTCTTCGAGCAGCCAAGAGGGAAAATGTATTCAGATTCAGAAGGCAAGATGTAGCCTGTCGAGGTCATCCTTGTAGAAGGCCCCAAGCGAAGTCACAAGTCCATTTCATTCCCTTAGCCTCTGTCTTTGTTCTCTCATGCTTCTATCACAGAGCTACCACAAGGGGGTGGTTCTAGCAAACAGAAATGTATTCTTTCACAGTTTAGGAAGTGGAGAGTCCAGACTGAGGATGCCAGCTCTAGCAGAAGGCCTGCTCTTCTTTGTCTGTTAGTGGTAGAGGGAAGACCTTGCTTCCTCCAGCATCTATAAGCTCAGCAGTCACTGGAGGCACCCATGTGTCTTAGCCGTCCTGGTAATAAAGAGCTTCACTGAATTGAACTCTGGGCGAAAGAAAACAAAAAACCACTCCAAGCTTAATCATTATTTCTTGATAATACTAAGCACCCTCCCCTCCCCATCTTCCTTCTCCTCTGATCCATGACATAACAAAAGATGTCACTGGCCACTGGCCAAATCCTAGAGGAAATCTCCCTTCCATGGGATTAGGGCTTTGACCAGATTAGGGAATGTTTCATTATACTCTCAATCTTCCCACTATTTGGTTTATGAGATCATTGAGGAGCAATGCACAAATTCTAGATTGTGTCATTATGTAGCTGTGTTTTGGGGGGACATAATTCAATCCATGATGACCTCAAACAGATTTTCATTAACATCTGTTACAAAGAGAGGAGGCACCAGTATATTAATAAATGTTGCAACAATCCCATTGAGAAGATCAGAAGATTGTTCCACTCTGTTAGTGGGTTCATAGTTATTATTGTTATGTTTAAGAGACATAAACGTAGATTATACACATGGATTTCACCTGATGGTATGCATAGGAATCAGACCGATTACATCTGTGGAAAAAAACCGCTGGAGAAGCTCAATATCAGCT
>NW_006400146.1:878363-906422 GCF_000299155.1 Elephantulus edwardii
CTCTATGAGGTGGATTGATTCAGTGACTGGGGTACTTGGGATGGGTGTGTCAGAGGCAATGAGATTGGCACAGGATAGAGCACAGTTTAGGGCTGTTGTACATAGGGTCGCTATGAGTCGCAAATGACTCGAAGGCACATAACAACATCAACAGTGTTGAGTCAACTATGACTCCTATTGACCTTGTGAGTGATGAATCTGAACCCCTTCTCTAACCTGGGCCATCCTCTACATCTCTGCCACACTGGAGCCCAGTGTTACAGTCACTATGTCAATCCATCTCATTGAGGGTCTTCTGTTCCTTCACTAACCCTCACTTCTCTGAGCATGATGTCCCTTTTCATAGACTGATGGCCCCTAACAACACCCTGAAGTATGTGCGACATAGCTTTCCCATCTTTCCCTTTACGAAGCATCCTGTCTGTATCCTCGCCAACACCCATCTGTTTATTCTCTTGGAAGTACATAGAACATTTAGTATTCTTTTCCAGCACCACAACTCAAAGATATCAGTTCTTCTGTCATCTTTACTCATTGTCCAATCCTCAGATGCATAGCAAGTAATTGAAAACACCATGAGTTGGATCAGGTGCATCATGGTCTTTAAACAGACATCCTTCTTATTCAGTACTTTAGAGAGTTCCTTACCTGCAGACTTACCAATGAAATAAACCTTTTGATTTCTAGACCACTAGTATCCAAGATATTGATTTCCTTAATGCCGGTATTCAAGGTTGTTGATTATGGATCCATCTGCGTAAGATAAAATTATTGACAATTCCTGTCTTTTCTCCATCTATCATGATGTTCACAGCTGTGCAAGTTTAGCTCTCTTGTTGGTTTTTTCCCATGCTGTATTACCTTTAAATGTGTCCTCTTCATTCATATCCCCTAGAGATCATTTCACCTGCTGCTCTGTTTTGTAGCCAGTCTCTTGTCTCTGCCTTCTGCAATGGTGAGGCAGATACTCTTTCCTTAAAGAAGAGAAATCCACGGTTTATTGCCTTTGCCAGTAACAAAAATGTTGGAAAGCCAGGTGGCAAAGCTATTGCCGTTGGCATCTTTCACATCAACCACATCAAAAGCACCAGGATGTCTCTCTCTGTTAGTGATCACACCAGTTCTGCCCAGCTTAGCACCTCCAGTCATCATGCACAAGTTACCAGTGTTGAACTTGATGAAATCAGTAATCTTTGTCCCCCCCTGTTTGAGAGGGACTTGCCATGACTTCCTAATAGAATGAAGTTGTGGCCTTTTATTAGGCCACAATGAGCTTGCACTGTTTTCCTGATCTGTCAAATTAGCTCGCTTGCTTGTCTTTGCCCTGTCTGACTATTGTGTGCAGTAGAGTTGGAAACGGACGTATAAATGACCCACCAGCAGTTTTACAGGGCAGTTAATTGCTCGGGAGGAGATTTTCTCATCCTTTTCCCACGGAACAGCTGATGGATTTCAACAACATCCCTTTGGGTTGCCAGCACATCTCCTTACCTCTAGGCTACCAGAGTTCCCTATATGAAACATCTCAGTTGGGAAGAAGATTGCCATTCTTGGGCATAGAGCCGTTTATTCTGATTATTATTTCCTACTTGCAAAAGAGAGAAGGAAACAGTTTAAACAAATTAAAAGATTTTGTTTCTATAGGCTGTTAGGAATGGCACAGGAGTGACATTTTACGAGGCATTGAGAGAGGAGCTCTCCTGGTCTCGGGTCAGAACATCTGCCTGTGTCTCCAGGCAGATTTGGTTTAAGGCCAAAACAAATAGCTCCCCTTCCCTAGGTTCTGACCCTGCGGTGGAAAGAAAGGAACTAAGCCAGTCCTACTGCAACTGCTGGGGAAGTCATTGTTCTCGCCAACCTTCTGGGAGCCCCATATAATTAGCTGTGCAAAGAGCAAGTCGGAAGCAGAATTCCCCTCCAGGGTGTTCTGTGTCCAGCCAAACAAAGCGAGCTGAGTTGAGAGACAAAGTGGAGCTAAGAGACAAATAAACCCGATTTAAAGAGAACTCACGCCAAACCTGGTCCCTTCTGCCTCACTGCAGCTCTAGTCCTCTAGGCCTATGTCCTCAGCTTCATCCCCCACAATCCCCTCCGGGCTACCATCGTGAGTATAGCCTGGAGGAGTTTTTTCTCTTAATGAGAGAAGCCAGTCAGCTACTCTCAGATGGAAGGACTTTGGTGCTGTGTTTGGGGACCTGTGAGAGCTCCAGAGGAGCCAGCTGGGCATGCGGAGAGAGACCCTACTTCTTCCCAGATGTTCTGATGTTTCTAAAGAGAAGCCAGAAACCCAGACTTATGTGTGAAGTCTCCCAATTTCAAAATGTTTCTTAGAGGTTTTGTGTTATTTAAAAGATGGTGAAGGAAAAAACCCCAAAAAATCCAACCACCACCACAACAAGAACAACCCCACAACAAACCCCATGTTATTGTAAAGCTCTGAGTTAGACCATACATAACCTCCACGAAGATGCGGCTTGTGTGCATCCAGCTTGCCAGTAAGCTCAAGCCCTGACACAGGACCTGTGAGATAAGGGAACTTGCAGGCTCTTGGCGGGCATCTATAGAACACTTCTACCATGCTGGCTTTCCCTTGACAATAATAACACTATCAACTACTTTTACTGAGCATTTTTTCACCTGTTAAGGGCTTAACATATAGTTTAATCTATACAGTGACCTTAGAAGTGGCCTTCTTTTATTACTCCCAGTTTACAAATAGAGAAGGGGTCCAAGAACCTAAAGAGTGATGCAGAAACTACTTGTCCAGCTTCTCTGCCTCTGAAACCAGCATTTGCCATCCAAGCACTAGGGTGTCTCTCCTTCTGCTTGCATTCTCCAACTCAAAATTCAACTCACTACCTTCGAGTCTGACATACTTTGGACATGTTGTAAGGAGAGACAGGTCTTTGGAGAGGGACATCATGCTGGGTAGAGTAGAGGGACAGCGCAGGAGAGGAAGACCCTCTATGAGGCGGATTGATTCAGTGACTGGGGTAATCGGGATGGGTGTGCCAGAGGCAGTGCGATTGGCGCAGGACAGAGTTTAGGACTGTTGTACATAGGGTTGCTATGAGTTGCAAATGACTCGACGGCACATAACAACAACAGCCTTCGTGTCAGAAGCCACTCAGAGCTGACCCTCCACTGGTTTTCTGAGGCTGTAACATGAGAGGAGACTGCCAAACTTCTGTGGCTGGTAGATTTGAACACCAGAGATGAATAGCCTTTGGCTTAGCAATGAACTCACTTTGGGCTACACCACTTATAGCTCCCTAGGCTATCTCCTTCCAGAGGGAATAAGACTGAATCCACAAATGCCCAAACTGGCTGTGTTGCTTGCCTCCCAACCATGCCATCCAGAGTAGAAATTTGAAAGGGTAGTCATGGTAAGTGAGAATTCTTCTTTAACTTCTGCGCATAATTTACTCTCTCTCCTCTTTGAGTGGTGATTATTCCTAGAATTTTGTCACCAACCTGATCCTGGGACTTGCTGTGCAGAGGACTTGAATATGTTGTGACTGTCATGGTATAGTAGTGCTTGGTAGTCTTAAATACAAAGCAATTGAACATTTTTCTAGGACTCGAGGGCATTTTGAGCTAAAGTTCAGAGAGTCCGTTTTTGGCATCCTTAACTAAAAATAAGAGGGGTGTTTCATCAGCTGTGCAATTAAAATCCATAGTTCCTAAAAACATAATTCTGTTTTACAGAGCCTGGTGGTTAGAAAACACTTTTTTTCTTGTGAAGGAAATATTTTATTATAGATATTAAAAAATGTTAATGTACTATTCTCGGGAACACACAAAAGACTGACTAATTTTACAAAGCAGGGCAGCTCTCTACAATAGCTACCATTCCCTGAACTTACATATGTTAATGGATTCAGCTACAGGGGATCATTTTTAATCAAGAGAGATGGACATTGGGGCTGCAGAGTGTAGGCTTCCCATAGAACCAAATTACATGCTCTTGCCCTGCCTTCTACAACGTCTACTTCTCAATGCTCCTTTTGGTATCCCCCCCCCCCAAGCTATAGTTTGAAACCCTTTTACTCTTTGACTGAATTGTTCTCTGATAGAGAAAGGTTTTATAAGCTGGCACATTGGTTTTGAGAAGTAGAGAACAGCATTTTAAAGAAAACCATGATAATTATTGTCATAGTTCCTTCCACTTATTGAAGCATCACTTAAGGATTTTCCACTCATTCTCCCCTTTGGTCCTCCTCAAAGCCTCATCCTCAATTTTACAGATGAAAGAAAAAGGTTAGAGAAGCAAAAGGACTTCCATGAAGTGCTTGGCTACTGGTACATGAGAAAAACTTGGGAAGATTTGAAGTAATACAGATTCTGGGTCACAAGCCTCTGATCTTCTATCTCAGCCAGGAAGGATCCTGGGAATCTCTGTTTTTCAGGATCCGTACCCATCCCCACCCACCCCCAGCTCCCTATGATGTATAGCCAGTCTTGGAAGACTTGACCCATTCACTAAGCCACAGCTTTTGAAGTAAATCAAAGCACAAATTCAGTTTGGGGATTGTAGTGATGTTCCCCACACCACCCCCCGCAGCTCCACACAGCCATGTTTTTATCTGCTTTGGAGGCTAAAGGAAAGATATCTCAAAGGAGTTAGCATTTTTCTAGACTCTGCCAATCCTTGGCAAGTTGCACTGCTGATGCAAAGCTTCCACATCTGTGACAGTTTGTTTCTACCAGCAGCTTCAAGGGAAAAAGATGAATAGTCACTTCCTCTTAAACTTTACAGTCTTAGAATCCCAATGGAGGGTGATTTTTTTGTTTTGTTTTGTTTAGAATTTTGAGCATCAAAAAAATCAGTACCAATTTAACCACAAAAAGGCTTACAATGCTCATCAACACAAAACTCAATACCAAATCGACCATCCCCAAAGTTAAGTCTGTTAAACCAACCCATTACTTTTACAATCTACTTTATGTCTTCTCTTCCCAACCCCAAACCTCCAGGCTGAGGCTTTGGGCTCAGCAGTTCACTAGAGGGTCCTAAAGAAGCTTGTACAGCTGTTGATAATATCAGGCAGGGTTGAGGCAATGGGTTCAGGTGAGGAGACTGTCCCAAGCAAGCATGGAGGAAGAGTCCCCACGAATCCCAAATACAATCTCCTTTTATTGATGTGCTGGGACACAGATCATGCCCCCCAGGGGAACGAAGGGTGGCCATTGGGGCCGTATCTTGCTCCAGCTTTTAGCATGTCTTTAATCAAAACTGTAATTTAATTCCGTTCACCAAGTATCCTATATTGCTTCAAATTAACTACCTGAGTGGGCTCAGGCAATTCTAATGGCCCCCATTTAGCACATTTAATCGACACTGGCCTCAGGGAAGGCTTCACATCCTCAGTTTTCCAATATTTGGGAGAAGAATTGTTCCTTGATTAGACATAATATCCATATTTTTATGCAGGAGAAGAATGGACAGTCTTACCGCCCCTACAGTTAAATGCCTCTGAAAACCCGCAGCTTTGGATGGACTCCAACTCCACGGTACTCAACAACAACAACAGCTTAGCTTTAAGAGTGTAGAGTCTCAGGATATCAAGGGATAGACAAACTATTTGGAGAAATAAACCCTTGACAGCACAGAGGGTCACTATGAGTTAATAGCAATGAGTTTGGATGAACAAATGATGGTGCCCAGTGGCATGACCTGTAGCATGCTGCACTGCCGCAAAGTGCTGTTAATCGGCAGCATTTTAAGTCATTCACATTCACTCGCGGCTCTGTTGGAGGAAGATGGGCAGCCTCGCTCATTAAGACTGACAGTCTTTATAAACCGATGGAGGGTGACTTTGACTTGACATTGACTAGATGAGAATGCTTTTGCTTTTGCAAATTGCTTGCTATGCATCAGAAAACTGGACAATAACTAAGGATGACAGAAGAAGAATCAATGCCTTCAAATTGTGGTGCTGGAGAAGAGTCTTGAACATAACATGGACTGCCAAGAAAACAAATCAGTCTATCTTGGAGAGGGTCAAGATAACTTTCTCCCTGGAGGTTAGGATTTTGAAGCTTTGTTTCACATACTTTGGGCACATGGCCAGGAGGAATTAATCCTTGGAGCAGGACATCATGCTCGGAAGGGTGGAGGAACAGTGCAGAGGAGGAAGACCCTGGATGAAATGGATCGATACAGTAACTGTGACAATGAGGGTTGGTGTGTTGGAATCAGTGAGACTGGCTCAGAACAGAGCAGGCTTCAGAGCTGCTGTACATAGGGTCACTATGGGTCACAGGCAACTCAATGGCACATAACAACAACAACGATGGGAAAGAGTTTGAGTTTCTGTTTGAGTCAATGAATGAATAAGGAGCTCTCAAGGCATAGTGCCATACTTGCTATGCTGCTAACTTAAAGGTCAGTGATTCAAATTTTTCAGTTGATTCATGAAAGAAATATAGGCAGTTTTCCCCATAAAGATTTGGAGCCTCAGAAACTTGATGACAGGTTGCTGTTGGGTCAGAATGGCCTCGACGACAGTGGGTTTAGAAGGTACGAAAGGAGTCCCTAGATGAGGAGGCTAATGTTTTGCTCTTTGTACTGAAGCTGGGTGGTTCAAATCCATTCAGCAGCATGATGGGAGAAAAGTC
Organism: Elephantulus edwardii; assembly: GCF_000299155.1. Classification (NCBI taxonomy): domain Eukaryota; kingdom Metazoa; phylum Chordata; class Mammalia; order Macroscelidea; family Macroscelididae; genus Elephantulus; species Elephantulus edwardii. The sequence continues at coordinate 884,985 of NW_006400146.1, forward strand.
TTAATATTCTGCTTCCTTCAAGATTACAGTCAAGAAAACTCTATATGAAGCAGTTCTACTCAGTAACCACACATGGAATCACCATGAATCTGAGGCATTGAAGACTTAAAAAACAAAAACAAAAACAAATGATTAATGTGCTCTGCTGCTTATCTTTGGTGGTTCAAGATGCCTAGGTATAACGTTCTGGTGATCTACATCTGAAAAATCAGCCACAGAGAACCATATGGAACACTGATCTACTTTGAAACACATGGGGTCTTCATAAGTTGGAACTGACTCAAAGACAGCTTGTTTTTAAATAAATGGATACGAAGAGAAAAAGGGAAGGACATTCTACCAGTTTACAGATGAATCATGGGGGCGCAACTGAACTTGAATTGCTTGGGGAATTATGACAAGGTCAGTACACCTGGACAGATTGTGACAGATGCAGGGTATATGTATCAGCTGAGTTCAAGTGCAGACAGTCTAGGGATACTCTACTGACAGCACAACAGGACTGCCTTCTGCTGGGGAGTGGGGAGTGACTAGCTCATTGGCCAGTTTTCTCTAACAGACTGCTTCAGGGCATCCTTAGCTTCAGGCTCCTTCTTGACCACTTGCAAGGTGATCAGGCAAAGTGCTGACAGCTCAAATAGGGTGCCTGTCTCCAAACTCCTTAAACTCAACCGCTTAAGGGTCAGATCCACTGTCAGAAATGACAGTCAATGAAAAACAACTTGTCACAGCACAGTGGGTGCAGAGGTGAGGTCTGTGGTAAAATGAGGAACTCTTTAGGTAATTCTAAGGAGCCAACTATAAACTAGAAGATTCTCCCCCCTGGAATGTGACTGCAGAAACATGTGAGCAAGGACGTGCATGTTTGTGGAAAAGTAACTGCCTTTGATGGTTTAGACCTAACAACCAGTTTCTTTCCAACAATGTCAAAGGCACATCTGAAGCAACTGTTGTCTTGTGAACTGTTCCTAAACGTCCAAGGCTTTTCTTTTGTGTTAATATTGATAAGATGCTCTTAACTAGAGAGAGTGCCGTGATAGAGTCGTGTAAAGCTTACTGTGCTGCTAACCAATAATATTGTGCTGTTGGTGAATCCACTAGCTATTCATAGGAAGAAAGATGAGCCCTCTCCTCCCGTTACAATTCGTCAGTCTCAGAACCTGAGAGAGGGTTGCTGGGCGCTGGGAGCAACTTGAGAGCACAGGGATCTTGGGAAAGAGAAAGATGGGCAATCTTGTTCCCTGCAGTTTACAGCCTTGGAAACCCAATGGAGGAGCAGCTGTGAATTTTAAATTCATGGGACTTTTAGTTTGTTTTGAAACTAATGAGTGGAAGTGACTGCAATGTGAAAATTACTCAAATTCCTTGCTGTCAAGTCAGAACCAACTCCTGACTGGTCCATCCAGTGGGTTTTCAGGAGGCTGGAAACTGCATGGGAGGAACATGCTCATCTTTCACCCACTGAGTCCCTGGTGGATTTGAATCTCCTGAGAGACACAGCGTTTGAGTAGCAGCACAAGTCCATGGGAACAATGTCACCAGTGCTTCCACATAAAGTTTATATTAAGCTCTTTATTATATTCAATAGAAGCAGGAGTGGCATCCACTTCCTAAACCACATGCCTCCGGAAACTATGAATTTTGATAAATGTTGATAGTTGTAGAGGGGCTTCAGGCCTTTTGTTCAAAGGCACTCAACAATCAACAACATCATGTTCAATAAGGTGGGTGGGGCCCACAGCATGAAGTCATTGTGCTAATATTAGGAATCCTCTGTTGCTTGCCTTAAAAGAAAGTTAATCACATAGGGAGGAGGTAGAGGGCAGTCATAGGTCAGTGATAGAATAGTCCCCTATATTCTATACAGGAGGAGGAGAGTTCTCTGATAGTAGGCTTGCCCAATGCAATACTTCTCTGATTTCCTTACTGCTGGTACCAAAGTTGCTGATTGTTGAACCAAGCAAGACAAAATCATTGACAGCTTCAATCCTATCTCCATTTATCATAATGTTGACCATTGGTCCTATGATAAGGACTTCTGTCTTCTTGATATTGAGATGTATACTCCACACTGCAGTCCTTGATCTTCTGCAGGGTTTCATGTCCTCCTCACCTTCAGTAAGCTATGGTGTGTCATCTGCATAATACAGGTTGTTGATGAGTCTGATCCTCATGCCATATTCCTCTTCATATACAGGGACCTTTCCAAAATTTGAAGAGTAATGATGTCCATTTGAAAATAAAGATGTGCCTAATTCAATAAGATAGATGCAATTCAAAACTACAATGAGATATCATCTTACTCCAGTAGCAGTGGCAAAGTTTAGCAGGGCAGCAAGTTATAAATGTTGGAGAGGATGTGGCAAGATAGGAACTCATACATTGTTGGTGGGATTGTAAACTGGAAGGCAATTTGATGTTCCTCAGAAAGGTGAACATAAAAATTTCATATGATCCAATTATTCCACTGCATGGAATATACCCTGAGAAAATGCAAACTGAGGCACAGAGGCTTATACACCAAATTTATAGCAGCATTATTCACCAGAGCAAGAACATGGGAACAGCCCAAATACCCAATCATAATGGAATGGATTGAGAAATTATGGTACATTCACACAATAGAATACAATGCAGCACACTGATTTTGTAAATTACTACCTAACATGGGAGGGACTGGAGAGCATTATGCTAAATGAACTAACTCAGTCTCACAAAGACAAATACTGTATAAGACCATTGTTGTAGAAGATCCAAGAAGGGAACGGGGATGCTTAATTATGGAGTCACCCAATTTCATGGGAAGAGGGAGGGAGGGGAAAAGGAAAAGGGAAATATCTGAAGTGAAAAACAATGTGTATGAACTTTACAAACTTTGTTAGTAAACCAATATAAAACAAACAAAAAAGTTGTGCCTAACTCAGGCCATGGTCATCTTAATCACCTGTTTACATGTTAGAGAGCTGGACATTGAATAAGGATGCCAGAAGAAGAATCAATGCTTTTGAGTATTGGTGCTGGGGAAGAGTGCTGCATATCCTGTAGACTGCCAAAAGAACAAACAGATCCATCTCGGAAAAAGTAAAGCCAGAGTGTACCTTGGAGGCAAAGATGACAAAGCTTTGTCTTTCATCCTTTGACATGTAGCTTAAAGCTACTCCTTAGATAGAAACACCATACTTAAAAAGATGGAAGATCAGTGAAGGCAAAAAAGACCCCCAGTGAATTGACATGGTGACTTGAGCAATGGGCTCTGATGTGTCAGAGATTGTGAGGATTGTACAGGGCAGGATTCAGGTCGCCTATTCAAAGGATCGCATATAGTCATACTTGACTCGATGACACTTAACAACAACAACAAACTAGGGGAGGATCAAATCACTCTTACGTAAAATCAAAGACTACAGCCTTCAATATGTATTACATGTCAACGTCAAGAAGATCAAACTCCTCACCACTGGACCACTAAGCAGTATCATGATATATGGAGGAAAAAAATTGATATTGTCAAAGATTTCATATTACTTGAACCCTCAATCAATGTCTTTGGTCAATGAAAGAGAGAAAGACTTTCAGTGAGATGGATTGACACAGTGACTGCAGCTATGGGCTCAAATACGTCAGCAATGATGAGGTGCTGACATGATAGAACAGGGTTTAGATCTGTTGTTCACAGGGTCTCTATGAGTTGGTTCTGACTTGACAGTACATAACAGCAACAACAACACTGGAGGGAGGGAGCTCTTGTGGCTTAGTGGTAAGGAGTTGTGCTGCTAGCACAAAGGCAGGTGACTAGAATCCACCAGCTGCTCCATCGTCTCCTCCTGTGTGATTAACAGCCTCTGAAAACCTACTGGTGTGACTTGATGGCAATGAGCTGTTTGGTTCTGTATAGTGGACATCATTTGGCAGTGGCCTCAAGTGCAGCTACCATTTCTCTGATTTGGAGGCTTCCATGTTGCCATGATGCTGAACAGGATTCAACAGAGTTTTAAGATGAAGATGAACTAAGAAGAAGAAAGGCTCTGGAAATCAACCAGTGAAACCCCAATGGAATGTAGCAGTTCAATCCATTGCCACAACTGGAAGACAGCTAACAAAGTGGTTGATATTAACTCAAAGAGCCCGTTTAAAGCACAGTTCTTACTCTATTTCCAGAGTTTTTATGGGTTTAAATTCCTTATATTTCCATTCAAAGAAACCTTGGCCTGATTCCCTTAGAAGGTGTGCTGCCTGATAAGAATGACTAATAAGGAAAATCAAGTCATATTTTTTTAAGAAGCAATAGTGACAACAATAGCTATTGTTTAGATATTTGATCTGTGGCAGGCACTATGCTAAGTAATTTTCATACCAAAAATTCAAAAAAGCAAACTCACTAACATTGCATTCGCTCAATTTTACTTAACTCTCAACAAATCTTTAAGGACAGTAAAATGACAATCTCCATTTTACCACGTGGGATAGGAGTGTTGCAGACCTAGGATAAAGTATATTTATAACTATTAATAATGAGACAGACAACCAGGAATGAGATTATACAGAGAGTAAAGGGGGGGCAGCAATTCTCCACTGAAGACTCCCATTCCAGCTTCCCTGTATCTTTATTGAAAATTATCAGGACGTAAATCACAAAGAGAATTCAATGCAAATGAAGCCAAGCTCTTTCTATTGAAAACCTTCTGCTTGACTCAGGAGGGAGTGGTCAGCAAATGCAAGAATCTGGTAAACCCTTAAGGAATGCCTTAGTGCCTCAGGGGGAACTCTAGCTTGTACCTCACCTCCCCCACATCCTGATGGCATTCAGTTTATTATAAATATTTAGTATTGGCTTCTCATATAGGAGGACAGAATAGATTCATAAATGGAAGACAGGCCACAGGAAGTGGCAGAATTAAAATCAGAAACCAAACAGTTTCTTTCCAGAGCTCTCTATCTGGACTCAGGAACTTCAGTCTAAACTGCTCCATCAGACAGCCCCTTCAGACTGTACTCTTTCTTTACTTCCTCCTTCTCCACCCATAAGCATCTGCAGCTAACAGCTAAAATGAGAGAAAATAACCAAGAGTCCAACCTATGAGATGATAGCAACTTTGATATATGTGGTCATCTTGTGGAGGTTAAAAGGATGTTCTGTGTTCATTAAAACGAAAAAAAATTTAATAATAATAATAAAATTTAAAAAAGGATGTTTTAAATGCTCGCCTGCCTTTAGAATTGACATATCTGATCACATAGAAGGATGTACTATGGAACACATCCCCATTACTAGAAATATGGTTATCTGACTCTCTCAGTTCTTTGTGATTTCTCTCTTTCTCTTTCCAGAATGGACAGAGAGCTGTCTTTTCATTGGTTTCTGAGGTTGTAGATCACACAGGATATTAGAAATGAAAGGAAGGGAAGGGAAAGGAAGGGAAGGGAAGGGAAGGGAAGGGAAGGGAAGGGAAGGGAAATAGCTGAAAGAATACATAGATAGAGAACTGCCAGAAGTTCAAGCAAGATTTAGAAGAGGCCTTGGCACCAGGGACATCATTGCTGATGTCAAATGGATCCTGGCTGAAAGTAAGGAATACCAGGAATGTCTATTTGTGCTTTATAGACTACACAAAGGCATTTGACTGTGTGGATCATGACAAGTTGTGGCTGACATTGAGAAGAATGGGAATCCCAGAGCACTTGATTGTGCGCATGAGTACAATCTCTTACCAGAAGGCTATTATGTGAATGGAGCAGGGGAGCACTGCATGGTTTGCAATTGGGAAGGAGGTGCATCAGGGTTGTATTCTGTCTCCATACCTGTTCCATCTATATGCTGAGCAAATTATCTGAGAAGCTGGACTCTACGAAGAGCATATAACATGAGGATTGGAAAAAGACTCATCAATAACCGGCAGATGACACAACCTTACTTGCTGAAAGTGAGAAGGATTTGAAGCATTTGTTGCAGAAGATCAAGGAATGTAGCCTTCAGTATGGCTTGCATCTCAATGTCAGGACAACAAAGATTTTTACCACTGGACCAATAGGCAGTGCCATGATGGATGGAGAGGAGATGGAAACTCTCAACAGCTTCCTCTTGCTTAGATCCACAGTTATAACACCCTTGGTATGAGCAGTCAGGAAATAAGGAGACTCGTTGCACTAGGAAAATCTGTAGCTTAGAGACCTTTCCAAATTAATTGAGAAATAATGATGTCAGTTTAAGGACTAAGGTGCATCTGAATCAGGCCATGGCCTTTCCAATTACTAGTGATGCATCCGATACCTGGACAATGAATACAGATGACAGAAAAAGAATTTATGCTTTTGAGCTGTGGTATTGGAGAAGAGCACTGAACATTCCATGGGCGGCCAGGAAAACAAATAGCTATGTCTTAGAGAGGGTGCAGCCAGAGAACTCTTAGGCGGCTGGAATGATGAGGCTTTACCACACATGTTTTGGACATATTCTTAGGAGGGGATATTCCTTGGAAAAGGACACGATGTTGGGAAGGGTGGAGGGTCAGTGAAGAAGAGGAAGACCCTCAACCACGTGGAATGACAAGGTGACTGCTGCAATGGGCTCCTGTGTGTCAGGAAGTGTGAAGGTGGTGCAGGACAAGACTGGTTTCAGATCTTTTGTTCATAGGGTCGCTATGAATCTTTTTTGACTCAATGGAACCTAACAACAACAACAACAACAACAACAAATCACACAGGAGAAGAATACCTATCTTTCTCCTTTGGAGCTGCTTGTTAATTCAAAATGCCATAGAGTTAGTAGTGAAAACACCACCTTGCATTTAGATTGTAACGAATGTTCTCTGGGACAAGGACAGGACATATTACACGTTTAAGAAAATGTTTGTCAAAATGAGCATCCGGTGTTGCTGAAGGTGTCAGTTTTCCAAATAGATATTGTTATGTGTTGTATGAAATTGACTCATACCTGACCCTACAGCAGATTTTCAGATTGCATAAGAGGAAGATTGTCCATCTTTATCTTGAGGAGCGGCTGTGGATTTGAACCACTTAACTTGGGGTGGACAGTGCAACTCATTACCCACTAGGCCACCAGAGTTTTCAATAGCTGGGAACATATGGATGGACATATGACCCCTCTCTCTGGTGGTGCAAACAGTTAACATAGTTGCTGCTAATCAAGAAGACGGAAGTGAAAGGTTTTAGTCCACCAGAAATGCCACTTGGGAAGAAAAGTACTTGGTTCTGTGCCTGGAGACTGAGCTGATGGAAAGGGCAGTGATTTGAGACAGCCCGCTCAGGTTGCAGGAACCTCCCAGGCCGGGCCTCCCAGAACTGATTCAGCCTGGGCAGGAACCATTTCCCAGCGTCCTGTGTAAGCTCCACTCCGATGCTTGCCCAGTCACTCTTCACTGAACTGCAGTGTTATCTCCACCACCCTCATTTCACAGGACCCCATACGCCACAGGATGGACTTTGCTGGAGGAATTATCATGTTCACACAGTTCTGTGTTTGCAGTCGGCTTAGGCCTCCTCTCAGATTTGAGCACTGGCGGTCTCCAGTGCAGTCCAGTCTGCTTTTCCATACACATGACATGCTCTCCTCGCTCCTGCCTTGGGCTGACTCTTTGCTGCCTTCTGTGACCAGCCAGTCTCTGTATACAGAGTCCCCTCAACGGAGCTGTGCCTCAAGGTGAGCTGATGGCTTGTAATCAGGTGAAAGCAGTTTAATGCAAATACTCCTTTCGCTGATGCTCACAAACTGTTCTACGCAGTATTATGGTCCCAGAAATCAAATCTCACCACTTACGTAAGTGGCTTTTCTTTAGGGTTGGGGTAGGAGGAAGTGGATAAAAACCAGCAGGAAATGCAAGAAAGGGATTGTGTACCTCCATGACGATGTGCTCCGACTCCCGTCCCACACCGCCTCACATAAAAAAATATTCCCAGCTCACTTCCCCCCCCTTCTTTTTTGTCACATTTAGGGTTTTACAGAGATATGAAAAGTCATCCAGCTCCTCTGTCCATTAAATGGGAAATGCACATGAACAAACAGAGAAATTTCACCGTATAATACAGCTGAAACACAATGTTATCACCATTCCACTCCGAGCATTTCTCAGGCTGGTTTATGTCCCAGCAGTTAATCGTTCTCTATTGTTAGTGTACCGACACAATGCTATTAACAACACAGAAATCCTCAGGCTTTCTGTTTAGATTGTCTTCTTGTAGTCTAGCCAGAATTTAGATATTTGTAAACGGAATTTGAACAGTGGCCTTCCTTCACAATATGAAATTCACTTAAGTGTAACCGGTCATGGCCCTACTCTTGTTTATTAATTAGGGATTTATAATACAGCATTCTTTTTGGGAGTTATGGCTTATGCAAAAAGGAATATTAATTACATCCTGAATTTTCTGTAATAATAGGTCAGTGTTTTGGACAGTGCACCTTCTCTATGGAATGCACCCATCTCATAATGCAGTTTATTAACAAGGAGCTGCTGAATGTTTAATGGGAGACTGACACTGCAGTGAAAGGATGGTGTACGTAATGTTCCTGGCCAGGCGGGGACAGTGGCAATATGTTGCATGATGTTAACCTCAAGAGGTCTCTAAGTAGCTTTTATGTTTGCTTGCTGTGTATTTGTTGACCATTTCTTGCTAAAAAGGAAGCCAAGTGACCTGAGGAAAGCTATTTGGTAATTTTGCTTCTCTATTCTCTTAACACTTGCTGAGATTTTGGAAACAGTAGGCCTTGACAGTTGCATGAATCTTTTTTCTCAGTATTTCCTAAGAACGATTGTTTTATATTCTCATCATGGACTTTTAGAATGGCTGCAGAAGAGAATCAGAACAGGCTACCCTTTTTTGTTTCCTCCCCTGGTAAAATTTCTTTCTATTGAAATGTATTTTACGTATTGCAATCTTCACCCCTTTAATACATGCTACCCCATGTTTGTCGATATATTCACAAATTGCATAACTAACACCACTTGCTACTTCTAGCATAGTTTTCTAACCCCCTTAAAAAAATAGAACCTTATTCTATTAGTTTGATTCCCCACATGCCTCATCCTAGAGTATTCCATACTCATTGCTATAGGGTTCCTTTCAATGCCCGGTGGCCATGTAAGAAAGTAGACCTGCCCCCTAGGTTTCAGGTGTTATAATCTTCCCGGTAGCAGACTGCCATGTCCTTCTAACCATGTGAATGCTTAGCCACTTAGCCACTGGGCTCTTTCCTTCTAGTCCACTGCCATCAAATCAACAACTGTTATTTTTTGTCAATTTCTCAGAAGAGAAATGCAAACAAATAGGTGGTCTTTTATGACTAATTCCTTTTGCTTAGCTAGGTATTTTTAAGGGTCATTCGTGTTGTAATGTGAATCATTATCCTGTTGGTTGTTTTGATTGAACACTAATCTGTCACAGGAACACGGCACATTTTATTTATCCTTTTCATCACTTGATGGGCATTTGGGTTGTTCCCATGTCTTTGCTGTGATGGATAACGTTCATGTACAAGTTTCTGCGTCAACACATTTTTTTCAATTTTTCTTGCGTTTCAGAAAAACGAAACAGTTAAATAAGACTTTTGTCCAAAGATTTTAAAGTGGGGAAGGGCTAGAATGAAAGTTCAAAATGATGTTTCAAAGAGAGAGCTTAAGTGCACTCCCTTACATCTGTGACGGAGACCTCTGTGCAGACTCGGAAGCGCTGTGGGTAAATAGTGGGTTGGATGATATGGAATGTGCTTGAAAAGACTCATCTACAAAATAAAAAGAAAAATGTACTGGTGAGGGTCCACGATCTTTGCTTCTGTTTTTACCATTTCAGAGTTGGATTCTGCAGTCGTCTGGGTGGGTTACCTTAGCAATTGCAGAACAAGTTATTGTCACTGTTGTTATGTGTCATCCAGTCAGAGCAGGCTTGCAGGTGACTCTACTGCAAGTTTCCAGAGGCTGTAAAGCACATGAGAGGAGATCACCTCTCTTCCTCCAATGGAGAAACGGAAGGAGTCGAGCTGTGTGCCTTTGGCTGGTTGGCAAAATTCTTTCCTACTAGGCCATTAGAGCTCCCTAATTTCCAGTAGAGCTCCCTAGTTTTTTTATAGTTATGACTTATGTACTCTTCAAAGTAGACATTGTTGCCTAGGACAAAATAGAATCTGAGTCAGTCATTTTAACTAGGTCAGGGGCCAAATTCTAGAATGTTCTTTCACATGCTATCTGCCTAGGAATGGATTGATGTAAAACCTACTGTTTAACACATTTAAGAACTGTGAGCATATCTTTCCAAAGTGGCTATGCCATTTTTCATTCCCACTAGCAGGGAATAAAGGTTCCATTTTCTCCACATCCTCACAAATACGCATTATTTGGTTTTTTTTTTTTTATTGTAGCCATCAGCAGTATAAAGTATAAAATGATATTTCATCATGGCTTTGATTTGTGTTCCCCTTCTGAGTAATGATGGTGAGCATAAAGGTTGTTGGTCATCTGAATACCTTCTTTATGGGCTACCACTTTTCAACCCTCAAACAAAGGCACTGAGGTTTTGAAAAGAAAATAAGGCTTGCTAAGGTCACAACATAACTTAATAGTTCTTTATTATTAGAATTTATGTTTTATAACTCTGATATAATAGCTGGGTATTTCAGTTCTTGAAAAGAAAATGAAGCATAAGGTATTTGTGGTCAGTCACACTCTTACTTGTAAGTGACAGAAATCTATCTAGAACTTTAGCTTAAAGTAAAAAATATTTTGCTGATGCCTTTGAGCTGTGGTGCTGGAAAAGAGTGTTGAATATACCATGACTGCCAGGAGAACAAATAGGCTTGTCCTGGAGAAGATGAAGACAGGCTACTCCTTGGAGGCAAGGATTCTGAGGCTTCACCTAATATACTTTGGATATGTTTCAAGGAGGGGGCAGTCCTTAGAGAGGGACATCTTGCTTGGAAGGCTGGAGGGATGGAAAAAGAGATCGATGAGATGGATTGATGCAGTGACTGGGGTAAGGAGGGTAGGTGTGCCAGAGACAGTAAATGGGGCACAGTAGTATTCAGGGCTGTTGTACATAGGGTTCCTATGAGTCACAAGTGGCTCAACAGCACATAACAACAACAACAACAACATTTGTAGGTTGAGTGATTTGAAAATGAAGAGATGTTTACCTTCAGACGTGGCTAGATCCTTCTACTCAAAGATGGCATTAGGAATCTCTTTAAATTTTTAGCTGTTTCCATTGGGCTAGTATTACACTTAAGCAAGAATTCACTTTGTGGTTGTTAGATATCCACAGGAAGCTCACAATTTTTATGTTTATTCCTTTTTACATCTTACCAGGATGCCAGCAAAGGTGAGAGGAAAATGTTTCAGTTTTTTATCAATAGTCCTAACTATAATCATTTTAAGATTGAATCTTTTTTGAACTTGAACAAATGAACAGCTTCCTGAATGAGTCATCAAATGAAATACACTAATTGGTCACTTGTCTGCTTGCAACAGATATTATATTTCAGGGTATTTGACTTTCCATCACAATTTTTTATGCTGGGTTTTTTTGTTGTTGTTTTTTGTTTGTTTGTTTGTTTTAGTTGTTCCAAATTGCTTCAGTTTGGTATTTGAGAGGTTATAGGAAAATTTTAAAGATAGAAATTTATACAACCCATAGCTGATCCTCCAGTGGGTTTTCAGAAGCAGAAATCACACCAGAGGAATTTCCCATCTCATCTTTCTCCCATAGAGTAGCTGGTGGATTCAAACCATGTACGTTTGCGTTGGCAGCACAATCCCTTACCACTAAGCCATCCATACACCACGCCCCCAATATTTTTAACTAAGCTGTCCATATGAAGCTATTTATATATTTATCTATAAATATCTTAGTATGTATTTTTGGGTTTTTTTTAATATATATTTTATAAGGTACAAGAAAAGCAGTGTCATCACACTATAAATCTTTTTCGTAAGATTAACATTTAATGGGTAAAACTGATCTGGCATAGTCATTATACAAAATCTTTTAATTTTTTTTTTTCTAAGGAGCTTCTTATCTAGAGAAGATCCATTTGAACTGTTAAGACTTCTATATTTCCATCCAGACTCAGCAAAAAAAGAATGCTGATTATTTAAAGACATCTGTCACAAGCCAGGTTAAAAAGTGAATATCCTTGTGTTATGTATTTTCCACCTTTCTTTCGGGAAGCTACATCCCAACACCAGTGTTTGCAGGATTGAAACAGTTGCCCTGATGATTCAAATAAATTATGGCTTCTTTTCTAAATGTCTGATAATCCTCAAGATTATGTTATCTCTTGAGATTTGAGACTGTGGTGACTATAGAAACTTGAGACTGTAGAGACTAGAATCATATATTTCTATCCACAAGTACACCAAGTATATAATAAAGATTGTTGTTGTTATGTGCTGTCAAGTCAGAACCAACTCAGAGCTGATCCTGCTGCAGGTTTTCTGAGGCAGTAAATCGTTTGGAAGGGGACTAACCATCTTTAACTCCCAGAGCCAGTGGTGGATTTGAAGTGCCTGTCTTTAGGTTGACAGTGCAACTCCTTACCACTAAGCCACCAGATCTCGCTTCATCAACACTAACACTATTAGTCCATGCATATTAAGCAAATAGACTTTGTGCTCATTAAATGAGGGAGCCCCGGTAGTATAGGGAATTCAGCTGCTAGTCTAAAGGGGGCAACCCCGCTGGCGGTTTGAATCAAGTAGTGGTCCAGGGTCAGAAAGCTGGACCATCTCCTCCATGTAATTCATAGCTTCTGAAAACTGCTGGAAGATCAGCTATGAGTCTGTTCAGACCCAACAGCAAGGAGTTGCATTTGATTCATTAAAAGCATTCATTGAATGTTTTCTGGATGTACAATTCTATGATAAAGGCATAGAGGGCAGAGGTGATAGGAGAAGGACCTTCAAGTTCAGGGATTTATGGGCTTAAAATATTTATAATTAGAGAAAGAGACAGAGGGTTTACAAACAGAGGCCAAATACACACTAAAGAATAGAGAAGAAATATAATTGTTTGATAATGAAAAATGCAGAGTAGAGAGAACCACAGGGAATCATCCAAAGTACTACCTTGTTTAAAAATGTCATTTTTTAATTGATAGTGTTGTTGTTGTTGTTATGTGTTATCAAGCCGTTTGCAACCGACAGTCATTGTAGTACAGTAGCTCTGAACCCTGCTCTACCCTGAGCCAGCCTCATCATCTCCAGCACACCCACCTGCATTATACCAGTCACTGAGTCAATCCATCTCATCTAGGGTCTTCCTCTCTTGTGTGTGATGTCACTCTCCAAGGAATGGTACCTCCTTGCAACATGTCCAAAATATGTCAGACAGAGCTTTAGAATCCTTGACTCCAACGAGTAGTTTGGTTTCATTCATCCTCTCCAGGATGAACCTGTTTGTTCTCCTAGCTGTCCATGGTATATTCAATACTCTTTCTTCTCCAGCACCACAGCTCAAACACATCAATTTTCCTTTTATTATCCCTAGTCATTGTCCAGATATCTGATGCATAACAAGTAATTGCAAAGACCATAGCCTGGATAAGATGCACCTTAGTTTCCAGACCTACATCATTTCTCTTTGGTACTCTGGTGAGGTCCCTGACAGCAGATTTTCTCAATGCAATTCATCTTTTGATTTCCTGGCTGCTGGTACCAAGAGTGTCAATTGTAGAGCCAAGAAAACTGAAGCTGTCAACAATCTCAATCTCTTCACTATCTATCATGATGCTGCCAATCATCCTAGTAGTGAGAATCTTTTTTTTCCCCTTAATGTTGAGCTTCAATCTATACTTAAGGATGCATTCATTGACCTTCTGCAGCAAATGCCTCAGGTCCTTCTCAGTTTTGGCAAGCAGGGTTATATCATCTGGATAGCCAGGTTGTTGATCAGTCTTTCTCCAATCCTGATGCCACATTCTTTATCACAGAGCCAAGCCTCAAAGTCAGAAAAGGTGTAAGCCAAGGATGCATCCAATCTCCCTATCTTTTCAATCTGTATGTGAAATATGTTGATAATATGCACAGCAAAAATACATCCATTCAGTAGCTTTGTACAATTTAGTGACACTTGTTACATCCTTCCACTTGTTCAAACATTTTGACTCTTTCTTCTTAGTGGTTCCTCCTTTATTAGCATAAAATTATTATATCCTAAGTTCACTATCTAGACAGTCTGGTTGCTGTTGTCAGTTTGATTCCACCCGGATAGATCGTCAATATGGATTACATCTCAACATCAAGAAAATAAAAATCCTCATTACTTAACCAGCAACATCATGATAAATGGAGAGATGATTGAGGTTGTCAGTGATTTCCTTTTACTTGTATCCACAATCTACATTCATAATCTACATGTAATTAATAATCTACTTAATAATAATAATAATAAATCTTCATTAGTAATCTATATTAGCAGCACTCAAGAAATTTTTAAAAGTGCCTCATAGGGAAAATTTGCTATTAGATACCTCTTTAAAGTGCAAAAATGCAAGTATATACGTTTTCCCTGTGCTTTTTCCTATGAATCTGAATATTGGACAATGAATAAAGAATACTAGAGAACAACTGATGGCTTTTGATTGGAGTGTTTAGAGAATAAATGTTGAATAAATCATGGACTGCCAAAAGAACAAACTAATCTGTATTGCAAGAAACTCAACTAGGGTTCTCCTTAAAGGCGAGGGTGGTGGGATTTCATCTCACATATTTTGGACCTGTTGTCAGAAGGGACCAGTCCTTGGAAAGAGATGTCATGCTAGGAAAGGTAGAGGGTCAGTGAAAGAGAGGAAAATCCTCAGCGAGATATATTGACTCAGTGACTGGAACAATGGGCTGGAGCCTGGTGGGATCCCTGAGAATGGCGTAGGATAGGCCACGGTTCCAACCTGTTGTTCATAGGGTCATTATAGTTAGTCTACTGCACCTAACAACAACAACAGCAGAGAGATTTTCAAAGTGCACAGTGCTTAAAACCGATATGCTTTACTAGTTATATGAAGATTTTTTTAAAGGCTTCAGAATATGTTTTGTGGTTAATTTTTCATGACTCCAGAAAGATTTTAATCTATGGGAATTTGAAATTCTATCCTGTTTTTCTCACCTTTTTCTTTTATAGAACCTTTGTTCCAAATACCCTGTAATGTTATCCTGGCACCAACCAGTCCTAGTCTTATCATAAAGGAGGCAGTTTTGTATAGGGAAATTAGCCGTGTACTCCATGTCCTCCTCCTGTTCCCGCCCCTCTTTTGGAGGAAGTACTCTCTTAGATAACAGCTTGAGGGAAGCAAGGAGTTAGCTTTATGGGGACGATGACTGATGGGAGCAGTGGTGAAAAGACCAAGAGCTGCTGCTGACGGACAGCATCACCAAGAAGTCTGAACCTGTCAGCCCGCCAGCAAAATACACAAAGGGAAAGCAAGCAATAACCAGGAAAAAACAGATGTCTGCTGTACCACAAAACACAAGTTAAATGTAGTTACTTGAATATTTAATATGCAACCAAGTATACAGGCGCCTGTTTGCTTCTTATAATGAACTGCTTTACTCCTGTCTTTACATTGCCCGCCTAGACCAATAAACATTGGAATTTGCAGTCCTTTTGGGACAAGCAAAAATAACAGATAGAAGTTAGCAAGATGCTAGAGGATTCTAGCATGCTAGAGAATTCCAACCTGGCCTAAGTAGAAACGATGGCTTTATGATATTTAACTGTGAAGACTTCAGGGAAAGACTGAAATTGTCAGCTAAAGGATTTCATTTTGATCTCTCTGAGAGGGTAGGGTGAGTGTTGAGAATCAGAGGATAGTTAGGAAATATTAGTAAGCATTTAAAGAAAGGAACCAACGCATGTTCACTCAAAATGAAGCAGCCTGACTTATCTTCCTTTGACAGGGTTACTGAGGAAGATGATAATGTCGAATTTGAAAAATAGTGTATTTCAGCAATGTGTATGTATCTCGAGGAATTCTTGTGGATAAGACTGAGAAAGGTGATGACATGGTTAATGGCTCAAAGGTGAATTTAGAAGTGGTTGGAGTTTATCTGCAGAATTTTAGCAGTTTGCCACAAGGTTTAAGGTCTGTTTGAAAGAACATTGAAGTTTCCCTGTCTATTTTGTTATGGGTAGACTGTGCTCTGTTTTGTTACTATATAATTAATAAAATTCTTTTGTCCACATTTCAATTTCTAAAACACCATTGCACAGCATTTTTAATAAGAAGATCGTTTACTTTGTATCTTTTAAAATTTTTTTTCTAGATGGGTTTTCTGTTTGGAGTCGCATAGGATGTTATCTTTACTTTCCTCGAATGGGCCACCTGACTCATTCACATTTTATGTTGATAGAGTTTTCTGACTATACACACCATAAAACAGCATCCAGTGGTGTTGCTATCGCTCTGATTTCTGGTGGCTAGATTAGTCTTATCATAATTATGCCTTCTCTATAGTTGCTCTGGCTTCTTTATCTCTTTCTTGTTTATCTCAGTTAAAATATATAAAAATGTATTAGCAGTTTGATATACTGGATTCTCTGGAGGGCTCAGCTCTGTATTAAATTGCTGTTGCCTAAATATAGGGAGAGAATAGAGGAACTTGGAACATTTCTGATGCTGTGTTTTCTTATATCGTGAGCTTTCCTTCACCACTCTATGGATGCATCTTTCTCAGTATGGGTAGAAGTGGGGGTGTGGAAAGGGGAATTGTTTTCTGCATCCTCGGTAAAGGTTTTTATTTAAGAAGGATAAAGTAATACTCGCTAAATCCAGACCAGTTCTCTGCAATAGATAGTGCTGCAAATTCCAGGTAAGAAGCTGTTGTTTTTGTGTTGGGAGAAGATAAACTTCAACATGTTATTTGGTTTATAAAGTCATCATAAGTATATTGAAGGCTGCTTTGCCTTGTCAAAAGAACTCAACTTGGGAATTGAGCGAGTCAGGCTTACCTCTTCTAGGTTGTTGTTGTTGAATACTATCAAGTTGGAATCGGACCTTAACTGACCCTCTGGCAGGTTTTCAGAGGTAGTTAATCACATGGGGTGTGATTGCTCATCTTTCTCCCATGGAGCCTCTCCCATTGAACCTTAAGCCTTTGGGATGACAGCACAGATTCTTACCGCTAACCCCTTTCTTTATCTAGTCACCTTTATTCTGAAATCACAGAAAAGAACACAAAAAGACTGCATGGTTTAAGGTCTGACCTATGGTTTAGTTCTTCCTATTCAAAAATGGGCTTAATACTGGCACCTGCCTGAAGAAGAATCTATGCCTTTGAGTTGTGCTAGAGAAGAGTATGGAACATACTGGACGGCTAAGAAAACAAACAGGTCTGTCCTAGAGAGAGTGAAATCAGGCTGACTTTTGGAGGCAAGGATTTTGAAGCTCTATCTCATATACTTTGGACATGTTGCCAGGAAGGACCAGTCTTTGGATAAGAACATCATGCTTGAAAGGGTGGAGGGACAACACAAGAGAGGAAGATCCACATAAGATGGATTGACTCAGTGACTGGGGTAATTGGGGTAGGTATGTCAGAGACAATGAAATTGGCTCAAGACAGAGCAGAGTTCAGAGCTGTTGTAAATAGGGTTGCTATGAGTAGCAAGTGACTTGATGGCACACAGCAACAACAACAAGATTTTTTACACTGGAGAAAGATGGACAGTCTAATTCCCTGTGATTCATATCTTTTGAAAACCCACTGGAGAGTCAGCTACGAGTCTGTTCAGACTCAGTGATATATACCAATGTATAACATACTTCTTGTAATTGCAGTTATGAATGTTGGGTGGGAATTGACTCATAACTGACCTTCCAGTGATTTTTCAGATGTAGCAAATCACACAGAGGGAGATTCCCATTTCCCCCCAAAAAACTCTTCATTTTAGGTTAAATAAGTTAGTATATTTTAGTTACTTAGATAGAGAGGCCTATAGATCTGAAGACTGATAAATATCTTCTATTATCATTGTATTTGTTTTCGAGGACTTGGCACTGATCTTCCTCTTTAAAGCTATTTCAACTTTAGGGGAACTCTGGTGGCCTAGTGGCAAGAAGCTGCACTGCAATCCCAGAAGCGCATGGTTCGAATCCACCAGATGCCCTGCCAGGGAAGGAGGGACAATCTCCTCCTGTACCAGTCAGATCTGATTTGACGGCACACACACACACACACACACAAATAATAAAATAAAAATTAAAAAAGAAAACAGAGCAGGAGGGTAAGGCCCTCTATGAGGTGGATTGATTCAGTGACTGGGGTAATCAGGATGGGTGTATCAGAGATGGTGCGATTGGCACAGGACAGAGCAGAGTTTAGGGCTGTTATTCATAGGGTCTCTATGAGTTGCAAGTGACTTGATGGCACATAACAACAACAACATTTCAACTTGGAAAAGTCAGCTCACCTCTCTGAGTACCTTTTGACTATTGAAAAATGACTAGCCTTGCCTTGTCCTATCAGACACTGAGGACATGACTTGATGTATTCCCAGGACTGGAGTTCCCTACCCTCTTCTCAAAATTATCATACCTGTGTTTTGATCTATTGATAAATGAGAACAGGGCAGTTTTGAAAACTGATATTATTATATCAGTTTAATGAACTAATGAACTCCTAATTCTCAGATTGGAAGTCATTCACTTCATATCTGGATTCCCAATCCAATATTCATTGACTCAGTTCATCAATTAACTTGTCACTAATGAAAGTTTTTAAGTGTTTACAAAACCTTTTCAGTCATGCACTCCATCATGGTAAGATTTCTAACACTTTTTTGGGTTAGAAAGAATAAATCCTTTGTTGACAGCTTCTGGATTAAAAAGTGGAAATTCCATCTATTGGTACTAAGATTTTGGCATGTATGTTTTGTCTATGTGCTCATGTGCTACTTTTTAGAAACTTAAAAACATTTCTTTGTCCTCACTTTGTGGTATTGTGCAAAATGGAATTAATGACCCTACTTATCATGGGAGGATCATATAAGTCAGAGTGTATGGGGTGCTTATATGTTGATGCATGCAAAATGTAGTGAGTGGCACATGTCAGTTATCATTATGATAACCATGATAATGATCGTTAGCATTACCATTGCTACTAGTGGCAATAGAGGTACCAGTCATGCTAGTACTGCTTCTTAATGTAGAAAAATACTTGGTGTGTTCCCATAGTAGGGGAAAATGCAAAAGCTTCAAAAGGTTCTCTGGCCCTTGGTTTTATCCTATATTCTATATGTTGGTGCCAGCTAAACAATTTGTGTAGTCAAAATATTATAGGAAACTATCTCTAAAGATTGTTCAAGAGTTACCGCAGGTTTTAAACCCTTATTGTAGAATGAGTATGAAGATCCAAGGGAGGGTGGAGGGTGGAAGCACTGGGGTGAGGATGGGCGGGTGGGGAGGAGGGAGGGGCCTTAATAATAGGATTGCACAATTCATTGGGGGGTGAAGGAAATGGGAAGAATCCTTTGTGAGAAACAATGTATTCAAACTTTGTAAATAAATCAGTATAAAACTAAGAAAATATTAAATAAACTTTTTTTAAAAAGGAAAAAAAAGTTACCACAGGGTAATTTGGTATTTACATGCAATAAAATGCAGTTGAAACCCTATCTCACATCGTACCAAAACATCAACTTAAAGTTTATTAAAGCAGTAAATAAATAAGAGAACCCTGAATAAAACACACCAAAAAAAAAAAAAAGAAAAAAAAGCAACAGACCCCTTAAAAGTACTGAAAAGCAATGATATTTGTCTGGAGACTAAGGTGCACCTAATTCAGGCCATAGTCTTTGCAATCACTTGCTGTGCTTCAGAGAGCTGGACAATGACTAGGGATGACAGGAGGAGAATTGATGCCTTTAATAAGCTGTATTGCTTGAGAAGAGTATTGAATATACCATGGACTGCTAAGAGAACAAACAAGTTCATCCTAGAGAGGGTGAGACCAGGCTGCTTCTGAAGCTTCGTCTGACATACTTTGGACATGTTGTAAGGAGGTCCTTGGAGAGGGACATCATGCTTGGGAGGGTGGAGGGACAGCTCAGGAGGGGAAGGCCCTCTATGAGGTAGATTGAGTCAGTGACTGGGGCAATGGGGATAGGTGTATTAGAGACAGTAAGATTGGCACAGGATAGGACAGAATTTAGAGGTGTTGAACACAGAGTCACTGTGAGTTGCAGGCAACTTGATGTCACATAACAACCACAACAACAGTTGGAAATGACTCACAGCTGACCCTCTAGCAGGTTTTTGGAGGCTGTGAATTGCACAGGAGGAGCTTGCCCATTTTCCTCCTGCGAAGTCATACATGGAAGACCTAAAGCAATAAAACTCCTAGGAGAACACATAAAGAAAATGATCATGATTTGGGGCCACACTATAATTTCCTGGATATGACATCAAAAGCGTAAGCAACAAACAAACAAAAATCTGTTTTCATTAATGACTATCATCATTCCCACTATTAATACTGAAAACGTTTTGCTTCAGTGGACGCCATCAAGTGAATGAAAAGATAGACTTGAGAATGGTAGAATACTCTGGCAATCAGATAGCTGATAAAGGACCTGCAAAAAAAGAACTCTTATAATTGAAAAAAAAAAAAAACCTACCCCAAATAACCCAGTTAAAATGGGCAAAAGATTTTAGTAAGCCTTTCCTCACTTGAAGCACAAGAAAGATACCGTTAAGCTAAACCAAACCAGACTCATGGCCACTAAGTAAATTTTTATTTTATTTTTTTTTTAAATAAAGTAAGTTTTGACTCCAAATGACCCAGTAGGACAGGACAGAACTGCCTCCTAGGACTTCCCAGGCTGTGACTTTTACAGAAGCTGAGAACAACATCTTTCTCTTTTGGGATGGCTGGTGGGTTTGATCTGTCAGCCTTTAGGTTAGCAGGAGAGGATTTTAACACGTGTGTCATAAGGCTCCTTCTTAATTCTATTAGGCATCAATTAACACGGAAATCAAAGCAACAAAGAGATGGTTTCATACCCACTAAGATGGCTGTATTTAAATAGGAGTTAATAACAAGCTGATAGCAACGATGTGGAGAAAACAAAATTCTTGTGCACTGCTGGTGAGAACGTAAACTGGTGAAGGCACTTGGAAAAATAGTTTGACAGTTTCTTAAAATGTCAAACATGAATATGACCCATCAGTCCCACTCTTTGGCAACCATACCAGGAAATGGAAACATGCATACACAAAATTTGAATATGAATATTCATAGCAGCCTTATTTATTATAGCCCCAAAGTGAAAATAACCCAAATATCCATCGACTAGTAAATTAATAAAGAAAAGATGACATAAAAATATGTTGTTGTTGTTCTTATGTGCCGTCGAGTCGCTCGTGACTCATAGCGACCCTATGTACAACAGCCCTAAACTCTGCTCTGTCCTGTGCCAATCGCACTGTCTCTGACACTCCCA